>NW_027453925.1:0-121137 GCF_040206685.1 Ascaphus truei | reverse complement strand
TCTCCCCCCCGCTCCCCTTTCTCCCCCCCCCCGCTCCCCTTTCTCCCCCCCCCCCCGCTCCCCTTTCTCCCCCCCCCCCCCGAAACCTTTACAACAAATACTCACCTATTGTTCCACGAGTTATAAATAATACTACCTATTACGCATTTACATCCCGGGCAACGCCGGGTCTCTCAGCTAGTACATTATATACAAGACATTGCATGCACAGTTAGAGATAATATATATTATAGGCGCATGTAACCGTTACAGACCAGATTAAAATGTGAGACAGCCTTAGTTTTGAAAGAACTTAGACTGGTGGCATCTGCAAGAGTCTCTGGTAGGTTGTTCCAGTTTTGGGGTGCACGGTAAGGCCGTGATTATACCCGAAGCGGCGGAGCGCAGAACGTTGTGCGCCACCAAAACAAATAAAAGTTTTCCTATGAGCGCACGCTAAGAATGGGTGACCAAGTGCGCAAATTTTCGAACAGATCCAAGAATTTTATTTTCTGGAGCGATGGCCGCATCATGTGAGCGGTTCAGCCAATGAGCGTGAACCACTCACGTGACATCATGGCCTCGCCTCCCGATGCCTCCTGCCTGCAGTGCAAGTTTCGGGCAGCGCATCGCACGGAGGTAGCGCGCGTGTCCCGCCGCCGGTGGTATAATGAAGGCCTATGAGGAGGAGCGTCCGGATACTTTGTTGAACCTTAGGACCATGAGCAGTCTGTTGGAGTCTGATCTCAGATGATAAGTGCTGACGTGGTAGGGGTGAGGAGCTTGTTCAGATAGGTGGGTAGCTTGCCTAGAAAGTATTTGAATACACAGACCCCCACCAACGCGGCTCGAAACGCGTTGGTGGGGGTCTGTATACCCCGTAATGTAGCTGTATTTTTTTGTGGTTTCCATTAAAATAGTCTTTTTTTATGGGCACACGCTCTCCTGGATTTCATTCAACCTTTTTTTACTTTCCCGAGTATTAGTGCCTGCTTTTTCCTTTTGCTTCGTGTCAAGTCATCCAGAAAAAACGGAAGCACGCCCCCTACTGTGAAAGAAGAAACCTGGACAGCCAAAAGGACATTACCAACTCTAACTGTGAGTTATTTTATCACAAGCACATTCTCCATTCTGACATTATATGCTGGGACACTTTATTGTGTGGCCCCTTACTACAGTGCTCGTGGGGGCCCTAGCCCACTAGTCAGATTACAATGGAGCAGTGATTAATACATGATTGTTCTGTGTCCTATGGATTGGCTATCCCTTATCCATTATCCAGGGGCTTTTCATTTCGGGAATCATTATATACATTTATTGAACGTTACAATTTTTGTACTACATATTTTGAGGCTTTTTTTCAGAGCACCACACATTTTTTCCATTTTTCTATGAAAAGTGGAAAGGCAGGGGACACTTTAACTTTCACATGTTATAATGCCTGGCCCCTGGCTTATGGTGCCAGGTAGCTGCCAGGGGCTCACCGTTCCAGTGGTAACCTTTATTGTATAGCCTGGTTACCCCCTTTATCGTATAGCCTGGCACCCCCTTTGGAGGGAAGTATTATCGAAATGGGGGGGTCCCAGAGTTGAAATGAATGCGGTTCAGCTTGGGGAGACCCTCTGCTTCAATCCTGTTTTAAATTTTTTTTTTTTATAAAAAGCGTGTGACTTGCTCCTTCAGAATACTGATTTTCATGTTCAGTTAAAGCCTTAACAAGAAAAAAATGGGTGTATATAGCGCTAAAAAATCTTGTGCAGTGACAATAATGTTATAATGTGATAGTGCACACAATAAAATATAAATATATAATAATAAACTTAGGCTGCCAGGTGATACCAACTCCAAGACAGGTTGGAAAAACAAGACAAATAATAAACAATACAGACCGGCGCCAATTAGTCCAAGGTGATACTAATGTCCAGCACTGAAAGAGTCTCAGAATAGTAGATAGCTGCAGTAGTATCTTCACAGCTTGTCTTCAATGATTGGACTCCATATGTATGTGCATGGGAGAAAAAATAGACAAAGAAAACATATCATAGTGCAGTATGCAAACAACCAAACATGCAGGACAAACAGGACAAGACAAACACTACATAAAACAGGCTCACCCCCTGAAGAAGTGCGCATGCGCACGAAACGCGTTGGGCAGATTTGCATTTTGAGTGTGGCAGAGGACTGGTAGTGACTGCGGGAGCCTTGCAGCCAAGTGAAAGGAAATTCGGCGATTGCACCCGCCTCCTAGCAGCGGATTTCCGGATTGAGCTTGACAGACAGCACCAGGAGCTCCACGAGATCCGTCAAGCCGCGTGGTGTGACGTGCTTCTGGTCACGGAGAGAGAGAGATCCCTGGAGGTCTGAGGACTGAAAAAACGGAGCTGCTGCCGGTTACCATCTATCCTTACACCCCTGCTTATGTCCTGTGGCAGTACTGTAAGTAGGATTCCGGTTTTTACCCACCGGATCCCACGTGTGCTACCTCATCATTTTCATTTTAATTGTGTTAATAAATACTTTATTGTAGGATTAGTCAGCCTTGCCTGTTTTATGTAGTGTTTGTCTTGTCCTGTTTGTCCTGCATGTTTGGTTGTTTGCATACTGCACTATGATATGTTTTCTTTGTCTATTTTTTCTCCCATGCACATACATATGGAGTCCAATCATTGAAGACAAGCTGTGAAGATACTACTGCAGCTATCTACTATTCTGAGACTCTTTCAGTGCTGGACATTAGTATCACCTTGGACTAATTGGCGCCGGTCTGTATTGTTTATTATCGGTTAAAGCCTTACTTCACAAATGTAGTAAAGTGCTTTAAAACATTTTTTTGATTTCAACCTTCCCCAGCGATCGCATCTGTCTATCTAAACCTTGTGTCGCCCTGCTCCTTACTTCCCTTCTCCTTTCCCACTCAACCTGTCTTCACCAACCTACTAACACTTCTCTACCTCCTTTGATACCTAACCTACCAAGTCCTACTTCACGTCCCCCTTCACTCCACTTCCAGTCACCACTCCCACTATCTAACTTGCACATTTCTATAGCTTTCTGATTTCCTCACTTCTCCACATGTATTCTTCTTTCTTTCTAGCTCCCTACTTCCTCTCCTCCTTGCTCTCCCCTCTACCACTTCCTTACTACTTGCTGCATCCCTACCCCACTTTAAATTCAAGTCTACTTCCTTACTCCTTCTTATAGTATTGTCTCCTTAAATGTCTCCACTTCGGCTTATTTCCTCTCATCTACTTGCTTTTATCCTCTTACTAACTCCCTCTCTATCACTCACCCTGCCCTTACTCGCTTAATGGTTCTGCCGCTACGGCGCTATACTAATTCCCTTCCTGTATGTCTTTCTATTCTTCCCAGACTCAAAATTCAAAAAGCCCGCGTCGGGCCGGTGAGATGACTAATCCAGGCCTGCGCGGGTCATCCGGCGCATTCTGGACGCCTTGATGGGCTTACGGCTGTCCTTGGTCTTGCTGGTGACGTCATCTGGTCGCGCCGGTGGGAGCTGGTTCCGCGCCACCTCCAAGATGGCGCCGCTCCTTCCGGGGCACAGCTGTGATGCGTATCCGGGGGGCGGCCATTTTGGAAGACGTCTCTCACCAGTGCGGAGGTGCGTGCGCCCGCTCCTGTTTCCCGCTCACCGCTCTCTTCCTGCTACTGTGGATTCCCGCCTTCTAGAGCTGCTTCGCCATCTTGTGTCGGGGGCCGCCATCATCAGAAAGGTAGGCCGCAAATTTTCTCACCAGGGATTCAGTTTCAGCGCAGGTTGCTTGATCACTGGACATCTGTAGTTGGGGTGTCGGGGATCACCGCTCTTTCACTCGGGGGTGAGTTTCTTTATTTGGTGACAGCTTCACCGTGGCCGGGGACCAGACCTCAAGTAGGGGGACGAGAACTGGAGGAGAAGCAAAGAAACACAGGTTGCTGAGGCCATGACACCGAGGGATTAGCCTGATACACTACAGGGGTGAACAAAGCCGGGACAGACTCTGGTTATGCATAGTATATGTTAGGTTTTATTAATTCAAGCTCAGGAAGAGCGAGGCAGGAGTGGGGGGGAGTGACCTGCTTCAAAAATCCGCATGGGCCACGCACTAGGGGGGAGGAGGGTGGATCTCCTGGGCCCTAGTGAAGTCCTTTGGGACTGGACGCGGTGGGTGAATGAACTTCATCCCACGTTTCCTCCGGACGGTTGGAGAGGAGTCCAGCTTCCCAAAGGCGGTGATAGAATTCTACTGTCTTTTGTCTTGTCTAGTGTTTGTTGTGTCCCCCCAGGTGTACCCTCTTGTGTGCTCCCCCTTGTGTATTGCTGTAGGTGGTGAAGTGAGGTATTGCAGTTCGAGAAGAAGAGGAGGTCGGGATTGTGGTCCAGGTGCATCAATCAAGAACAGATATCGGCAGCAAAGTCATCTCATACTTTTAAATGAGTAAGGAACTCAGGCTAGTATCACATAACTTTAAGGGGTTTAACAGCCCGGTTAAACGCAGAATCGCCTTCCGAGATTATAAGCGTAAAGGGGCAGAAATTCTGTTTCTGCAAGAAACACACTTCTCTCAAGACAACTACCCCAAATTCCTGGATAAGGACTACCCGACACACTTTTTGTCTTCCGCGAAAGTCAAAAAAAAAGGGGTGGCCATACTAATTCATAAAAGAATACCGTTCGTACCCGATAGGACTTTCAAAGATAAAGAGGGCAGATTCCTCATAGTAAGAGGTGCAATCCAAGGGTTCCCAATTACTCTAGCAACAATATATGCCCCTAATGAGACGGCC
Organism: Ascaphus truei; assembly: GCF_040206685.1. Classification (NCBI taxonomy): domain Eukaryota; kingdom Metazoa; phylum Chordata; class Amphibia; order Anura; family Ascaphidae; genus Ascaphus; species Ascaphus truei. The sequence goes on along the minus strand of NW_027453925.1, from coordinate 116,372 downwards.
CCCGTTTTTTTCTCTACCTTCTTTGGGAAACTCAACAAAGTGGCCAGAGGTAATATCATTGTCGCTGGAGACTTGAACAGGGCACTACGGGAGGACCTTGACAGATGTTCATCCACTAATATTACACACAGATCTGACATACTAACAATTAAAAAAGGGTTACGTGACTGCCAACTACTCGACATCTGGAGGGAACAACACCAGAGACTGAGAGAATACACCTTCTACTCACACCCACATGACACATATAGCAGGATAGATTACTTCCTTGTATCCAACAGAATGGTCCCTGGGGTCTCTCGCACCGAGATCCATGATATTTCATGGTCAGACCATGCATCTATAGAGCTGCGGTGCACACTAATCCCACTAGACAGACCTAGAGCGAACTGGAAACTAAACGAAATCTTGCTGAAAATCCCAGCCCTACAGGTGGAAATTGGGGAAAAGCTCACACAATACTTCGAGGAGAATGAGGGGAGTGTGGCTACGCACTCCAGACTGTGGGAGGCCCATAAGGCTACCCTCAGGGGGGTCATTATGAATCTGGCCGCTAAACGGAAAAGAGAACGGGAGGGAAAAATTTTGAAGCTAGAGGAACAGCTAGCAGAGCTTTCCTCCCTCCACAAAAAAATAAGAATGCCCACACGTTAACTCAAATACTAGCCACTAAAACTAGTCTTAACCTCCTCCTCTCCGCCCAGGCCGAGAAGGAATTGACCTGGTCCAAGCGGAAATTTTATGAAAAAGCTAACAAGCCTGACACACTACTTGCCAATAAGCTAAAAAAACAAGCTTCCAAACTATCACATTCACGCAATTCGAAACCAAGATGGGGACCTTACCTCCATCCCAGCGAACATAGCAGGGGAATTCAAAAAGTATTACGAAATATTATACAATGGAGATAAGGTAACCCATAATCCGAAAACAAAGAAGGATTTACGGACCTTCTTAATAGAGGCACATTTACCCATTTTGAAGAGATGCGAAAGGGAGGCACTCCAGTCGGACTTCACGATGGAGGAACTCTCTGGGGTCATCAAAGCACTAAAACCGGCTAAAGCCCCAGGGCCAGATGGCTTTTCGAACTTATATTACAATAAATATTTAAAAATTCTAGCCCCCCACATGTTAAAGTTATTCAATGAAATCTTAGCAGGGGCCTCATTCCCAGCACAAATGCTCCAAGCCTCAATATCGGTGATCCATAAACCCGGAAAGGACCCGGCAGACTGTAAGAGCTACCGGCCCATTTCACTGATTAACTTGGACCTCAAAATATACTCTAAACTTATAGCCAACAGGGTGGGTAGTGTTCTTCCCGGGTTAATTCACACGGATCAAGTAGGGTTTATCGGAGGTAGACAAGCGGCAGATAACACCAGGAGAATTATTGACCTAATTGATCTGGCCCAAAAAGAAAAAATTCACTCCATGGTGTTAAGTCTGGACGCTGAAAAAGCCTTCGATAGAATAGATTGGCCCTACCTATCGGAAACACTGAGAGCATTTGGCTTTGAGGGACGCCTCCTGCAGGCCATCCTGGCGTTGTATAAAAACCCAACAGCAAGAGTGAGATATCAAGGTTTCCCCTCAGAACAGTTTGAAATCAAAAGCGGAACACGTCAAGGATGCCCGCTGTCGCCACTACTGTTCGCCTTATGTATAGAGCCTTTGGCGGCACACATCAGAAATAACCCAGATATCTCTGGTATCCCTGTGGGAGACCAAATGCACAAAGCCGCTCTATATGCGGACGATGTCATTCTCACAATAGCCAAATCTCTCACATCTCTCCCAAATGTATTCAACATACTGGGCAAATTTAACCAAATTTCGGGATTTAAGATCAATCAGTCTAAATCAGAAGCCCTCAATATTAATCTACCAAAAGAAGTTGAAAAACTGATTGACCTCAATTTTCAGTTCAAATGGCAACCCTCCGCTATCAAATATTTAGGGGTTTATCTCACAAGGGAGTACAAAACTTTATATAAAGCAAATTTCCCCAAGATCATAAAGACGCTGGGGGAGGATCTCCGAACCTGGATGAAGGGGAGCATCTCATGGATTGGGAGGATACATAGCGTGAAAATGAATCTCCTCCCAAAGATGCTATATCTTTTCCAGAGTCTCCCTATCCCTTTGGTGCAGGCGGACATCCTCTCCCTCCAGTCAAAAATTATAAAATTTATTTGGAACGGGAAAAACCCAAGAATTGCTAAAGGAATATTAAAACGTCCCATTCATCCTGCGGAGGGTGAGCGGTGCCTTGCTTGCAGGCCTACTATAAAGCAGCCCAATTAGGGCAGATTTTCCAATGGCACACAGACCCAAGCCTACGGAGATGGGTTGAGTTGGAGAAGAGATGCTGTGCACCAATTGAAATCCGAAATTTAATCTGGCTACCCAGAGAAGGGGTACGCAAGATGAACAATCCGCTGCAGACCATGGTCAATTCATTATAAGTTTGGGAGGCCACGAAATTCAAATGTAATTTGACTACCAAAACATCATTAATGACACCAATAGTGGGCAACCCAGACTTCGCTCCGGACCTGAATAGCAAAAATTTCTTGATATGGACTCAGAAGGGCTTCTCCCGTCTAAAAGATCTGGAGGGCATAACGACCATACAAACATTTGACCAAATTAAATCCTCTAAGAATATCCCAAACAAATTTTTTAGGTACCTCCAGATCAGAGATTTCTACAATAAAACGCCAATTCGACCGGCGCGAACAAATTTTGAGCAGCTGTGTTCCAGAGATACGGACACAAGGGGACTCACATCTAGAATGTACAGGGAAGTGATCTGCCAGAAGTCGCCCATTGACAATAGACTGAGTTACATGAGACACTGGGAATCAGACCTAGGAGAGACTTTAGAGGACGACGAATGGGACAGAATTATACAGGCGGCGGCGAAAAGCTCAATCTGCACCACATTAAAGGAGAACGCATATAAAGTCCTTATGAGGTGGTATTACACTCCGACGCGCTTAGCGAAATTTGTAAAAGGCTACTCCCCTCTCTGCCCTAAACAGTGTGGGGAAGCAGCTGACCTCCGACATATGTTGTGGTCTTGCACTAAGGGGGCCCCTATTTGGGAACAAATCAGAGATTGGATTCAGCGGATTCTCGATTTGGAGATCCCCCTGGACCCGTGGCTGTTCCTATTGGGCATGCGGATCCAGGGTCTGTCAAATGCGTCGCATAAATTAATCGCGCATTTTGCTACAGCCACAAGATGTGAGATCGCAGCATTATGGAAACAGCAGGAGATACCAATTATCCCTAAGATCAAAAACAGAATTTGGCATGTCTGCCGGATGGAACAATTAACGAGTTTAGTTAATGACTCCGGCACAAATGTTCTAAAGGTCTGGGATCCATGGTTGACCCAGGTAGACATCCCAGGAGTGGACGCCACCTCAATCTTGCACTAATTAAACTAGGTGCGTTCTCCTTTAAGGGCAGATTAGACAACACGACTCAGCGACGCACAGTTAGCAGACCTTCATGTAGTCATAGAATAGGGAAAAACAAATAAAAGAAAGAAACCTCAGAAGAACCTGTCCCAGTTAAAACCCTTAGCTATTGCCTAAAAGGTTGAACAAGAGATATCTAAAAAACTGCACCAGAGCCTGGCAACCTACCACCTCCCTCCCACCCCTAACCTCTTTCCCTGTCCCCTTGTCAAGTTCGTCTGGTCTTGTTTGTAAAGTGTTAAGTGGATGTGTCTTCGAGGCGTCATTACATGTGTTTAACAAAACTGGAAATGTAATAATGGGCTGTGGAACATTGGCTGTATTTGTACTTTCCAATAAAAATTTAAAGTTGAAAAAAAACAAAAACATTTTTTTATATTGCATTGAGTAATGGAAACCCAGGACAGTGTTGGTGCTAGCTAGATATAAACACTCCAGACATGTACCAATCTTTAAACCCTTGAGTATTTAATGTTGGTACAGATAAGAAGCATGGCTTACTCCAACCCGTTTACCCTGTGGTCAAAATATTAGTACAGCTCAACCCCGTTATAGCGCAATCTGCTATAGCGCGAATCCGCTTTTAATGCTGTCTGAGCGTGGCTCCCGATTTAAAAACATCTCCAAGGTTTTATTTTTATATAATACTAGCTGAGAGACCCGGCGTTGCCCGGGATGTAATGTTCCCGTTCCCCTCTCTCTCCTCCCCCCTCTCTCTGTTTGTCCCCCATTCACATCAATCCAGTCCCCCCCCTCCCTCCTTTACAGCTTCATGTAGCGTGTGTGCGTCAGTCACTGTGTTTGCGCGCGCGTCAGTGAGTCTGAAGCAGAAACACAAACACACACAGACTGACTGACGCACACACAGTCAGTGTGTGCCTCAGTCAGTGTGTGCGTGCGTGTGTGCGTCAGTCAGGGTTTGTGTGCGCGTCAATCAGTGTGTGCGTGCGTGCGGCAGTCAGTCAGTGTGTGTGCGCGTGCGGCAGTCAGTGTGTGTGTGTGGGGGTGTGTGCGCGTGCGGCAGTCAGTGTGCGCGCGTCAGTCGGTGTGTGTGTGTCAGTCGGTGTGTGTGTCAGTCGGTGTGTGTGTCTGTCGGTGTGTGTGTCAGTCAGTGTGTGTGTCAGTCAGTGTGTGTGTCAGTCAGTGTCTGTGTCAGTCAGTGTGTGTGTCAGTCAGTGTGTGTGTCAGTCAGTGTGTGTGTCAGTCAGTTTGTGTGTGTGTGTGTGTGTGTGTGTGTGCGCGCGTCAGTTAGTGTGTGTGTGTGAGCCAGTGTGTGTGTGCGAGTCAGTGTGTGTGTGCGAGTCAGTGTCAGTGTGTCAGTCAGTGTGTGTGTCAGTCAGTGTGTGTGTGTCATCAGTGTGTGTGTGTCATCAGTGTGTGTGCGCGCGTCAGTTAGTGTGCGTGTGTGTGTGCGTCAGTCAGCGTGTGTGTGTGTCAGTAAGTTGTGTGTCAGTCAGTGTGTGGGAGGTGATGTGAGTGGAGCGCCGGGGAGGGGAGCACCAGGGAGGGGAGTCAGGGGAGGGGAGGCGTCAAAGGCAGGGAGGGGAGGCGTCAAAGGCAGGGGGGGGCGTCAAAGGCAGGGGGGGGGGGTCAAAGGCAGGGGGGGGCGTCAAAGGCAGGGGGGGCGTCAAAGGAAGGGGGGGGGGTGTCAAAGGCAGGGGGGGGGCGTCAAAGGCAGGGGGGGGCGTCAAAGGCAGGGGGGGGGCGTCAAAGGCAGGGGGGGGGCGTCAAAGGCAGGGGGGGGGGCGTCAAAGGCAGGGGGGGGGGCGTCAAAAGGAGGGGGGGCGTCAAAGGGAGGGGGGCGTCAAAGGGAGGGGCGTCAAAGGGAGGGGGGGGCGTCAAAGGGAGGGGGGGGGCGTCAAAGGGAGGGGGGGGGGGCGTCAAAGGGAGGGGGGGGGCGTCAAAGGGAGGGGGGGGGCGTCAAAGGGAGGGGGGGGGCGTCAAAGGGAGGGGGGGGGCGTCAAAGGGAGGGGGGGGCGTCAAAGGGAGGGGGGGGGCGTCAAAGGGAGGGGGGGGCGTCAAAGGGAGGGGGGGGCGTCAAAGGGAGGGGGGGGGCGTCAAAGGGAGGGGGGGGGGCGTCAAAGGGAGGGGGGGGGGCGTCAAAGGGAGGGGGGGCGTCAAAGGGAGGGGAGGGTGGCGTCAAAGGGAGGGGAGGGTGGCGTCAAAGGGAGAGGGGAGGGTGGCGTCAAAGGCAGGGGGGGGGCGTCAAAGGCAGGGGGGGGGGGCGTCAAAGGCAGGGGGGGGCGTCAAAGGCAGGGGGGGGGCGTCAAAGGCAGGGGGGGGCGTCAAAGGCAGGGGGGGGCGTCAAAGGCAGGGGGGGGGGCGTCAAAGGCAGGGGGTGGGGGCGTCAAAGGCAGGGGGGGCGTCAAAGGCAGGGGGGGGCGTCAAAGGCAAGGGGGGGGGGCGTCAAAGGCAGGGGGGGGGCGTCAAAGGCAGGGGGGGGCGTCAAAGGCAGGGGGGGGGCGTCAAAGGCAGGGGGGGGGCGCCTCAAAGGCATGGATTCCTCCCCCTGCATTTCCTCACCTAGCAGCATTAAGTCCCTGCCGCCCTCCTCCTGCTCCTCGGGGATGTTGAGCCGTAGAGAGCGTGCTCTGGGAGGTAGGTGGGGAGTGAGGGGGGGGGGAGAGGTTTGGAGGGGGTGGGAGAGGTGGGGAGGGGGGGGGAGGGGGGGGAAGAGGTGGGGAGGGGGGGGAGAGGTGGGGGAGAAGTGGGGGGGGGAGAAGTGGGGGGGGGGAAGTGGGGGAGCGACACACGCGACACCTACCTGTAGTTCCGGGCGCCGCCATCTTCTCACTGGGCGCCGCGAGGGAGGAAGGGGGTCCTTCCGGGCGCCGCCATCTGTTCCAGTTGGAGCGGCGGCGTGGGAGGGAGAGAGGTGAGTTGTAGCGGCGAGGGGGAGAGAGACCTGGCGTTGCCCGTGAGTAAAATTTCCCGCTCCCTTCTCTCTCCCTCTTTCTCCGTGTTCCCCAGAGGGGAGGGACGAACAGTGGACAGGAGGGTGGTGTGGGGACGGACAGTTGACAGGAGGGGGGGACGGACAGTGGACAGGAGGGGGGGACAGTGGACAGGAGGGGGGGACAGTGGACAGGAGGGGGGGCAGATGACAGGAGAGGGGGAGGAGGGGGGAGGGGTGGACAGGAGGGGGCAGTGGACAGGAAGGCGGGGCAGTGGACAGGAGGGGGGGCAGTGGACAGGAGAGGGGGGGAGGTGGACAGGAGAGGGGGGGGGCAGTGGACAGGAGAGGGGGGGGGCAGTGGACAGGACGGGGGGGGCAGTGGACAGGAGGGGGGGGGGCAGTGGACAGGAGGGGGGGACAGTGGACAGGAGGGGGGGCAGATGACAGGAGAGGGGGAGGAGGGGGGAGGGGTGGACAGGAGGGGGCAGTGGACAGGAAGGCGGGGCAGTGGACAGGAGGGGGGGCAGTGGACAGGAGAGGGGGGGAGGTGGACAGGAGAGGGGGGGGGCAGTGGACAGGAGAGGGGGGGGGCAGTGGACAGGACGGGGGGGGCAGTGGACAGGAGGGGGGGGGGCAGTGGACAGGAGGGTGGGGGCAGTGGACAGGAGGGGGGGGCAGTGGACAGGAGGGGGGGGCAGTGGACAGGAGGGGGGGGGCAGTGGACAGGAGGGGGGGGGCAGTGGACAGGAGGGGGGGGGCAGTGGACAGGAGGGGGGGCAGTGGACAGGAGGGGGGGGCAGTGGACAGGAGGGGGGGCAGTGGACAGGAGGGGGGGGCAGTGGACAGGAGGGGGGGGCAGTGGACAGGAGGGGGGGGCAGTGGACAGGAGGGGGGGGCAGTGGACAGGAGGGGGGGGGCAGTGGACAGGAGGGGGGGGCAGTGGACAGGAGGGGGGGCAGTGGACAGTGACACACACACACACACACACACACACACACACACACACACACACGTCTCAGTTGATGCGCCCTTTCTCAGTTCCGTTTGGCGCCGGAGGTGGGGGAGCGACACCTACCTGTACTTCCAGGCGCCGCCATCGTCTGACTCGGCGCCGCGAGGGAGGAAGGGGAGCTGCCATCTTACGCGCCGCGTGGCAGCTGCCTGTTCCCCCGCCGGGGGTAGGGGAGAGGTGATTTGGAGCGGGGAGAGGTGATTTGGAGCGGGGAGGGGGAGAGGTGATTTGGAGCGGGGAGGGGGGAGAGGTGATTTGGAGCGGGGAGGGGGGAGAGGTAATGCCGCTGGGGAGGGGGAGAGGTGATTTGGAGCGGGGAGGGGGGAGAGGTGATTTGGAGCGGGGAGAGGTGATTTGGAGCGGGGAGGGGGGAGAGGTGATGCCGCTGGGGAGGGGGAGAGGTGATTTGGAGCGGGGAGGGGGGAGAGGTGATTTGGAGCGGGGAGGGGGGAGAGGTGATGCCGCTGGGGAGGGGGAGAGGTGATTTGGAGCGGGGAGGGGGGAGAGGTGATGCCGCTGGGGAGGGGGAGAGGTGATTTGGAGCGGGGAGGGGGGAGAGGTGATTTGGAGCGGGGAGGGGGGAGAGGTGATGCCGCTGGGGAGGGGGAGAGGTGATGCCGCTGGGGAGGGGGAGAGGTGATGCCGCTGGGGAGGGGGAGAGTTGAGTTTGAGCGCCGCTGGGGAGGGGGGGAGGTGATGCCGCTGGGGAGGGGGAGAGGTGATTTGGAGCGGGGAGGGGGAGAGGTGATGCCGCTGGGGAGGGGGAGAGGTGATTTGGAGCGGGGAGGGGGACAGGTGATGCCGCTGGGGAGGGGGAGAGGTGATTTGGAGCGGGGAGGGGGAGAGGTGATTTGGAGCGGGGAGGGGGAGAGGTGATTTGGAGCGGGGAGGGGGAGAGGTGTGTGTGTGTGTGTGTGTGTGTGGTTTTTTTTTTTTTTTGGACCTTTGGCCAGTCACTCCGCCTCAGGCCAATGAGAGGTGTGGGGGGCGGGCCAAGGGGGTGGTGTGTGTGTGTGAGGCCAATGAGAGGTGTGCGGGGGCGGGCGGGCCTAGGGACCAATGAGATTGCTCCTAGGGACACCGGACATCCAGGCAGGCAGGCATGCATGCATGCAGGCAGGCATACAGTGCTTTCACTAATATAGTATAAGATTCAATGCATTATTGCTAACAGACACACGCTGATACACATATATACACACCCCTACACCATGCGGGAATTGAACCCATGATCTTTCATATGCTGGTGCAATTCTCTAGCTGCTACACCACAGTATTGGTGTGATGAATCTGACTCTATAAACAAACGTAACATCTACTGCACAGTGCAGTCCATGGGTGATCAGGGTTCAATTCCCGCATGTGTATTATATAAAATGTATTCACTGTTGGGCTGTCATTGATCAGAGAAGGGTCATGTGACCCTCCTGCGCTCAAAAGTCAGTCAAATTGAAAGCTTGGGAGAGCGTATGTAAGCACCTCGGAGCCTGATGAAGTGGAGAGAGCTGCAGATGCCGGGTAAGTCCTCGCAGAACCGTTCTTCCTGATTGCGCCGACCATTTCGCGATCCTGGTTATAACGTGCTCATTATGTGGACCAAGAGCACCGCGTTATAACGGGATTCAGCTGTATTAAGGGTTTCATATTTTTTTTTTTCATTTACAAACCTACTTTACATCCCTATCATTAAAAAAAAAATATATATATATATATATATACACACACACACACACACACACACACACACACACACACACACACACACACACACACACACACACAGTTAGGTCCGGAAATAATTGGACACTGACAGAATTTTCATAATTTTGGCTCTGTACGCCACCACAATGGATTTGAAATGAAACAACTGAGATGCAATAGAAGTGTAGACTTTCAGCTTTAATTCAAGGGGTTGAACAAAAATATCGTATGAAACGTTTAGGAATTGCAACCATTTTCATACACAGTCCCCTTATTTCAGGGGCTCAAATGTAATTGGACAAATTAACACAATCATAAATAAAATGTTAATTTTTAATACTTTGTCGAGAATCCTTTGCAGGCAATGACTGAAGTCTGGAACGCATGGACATCACCAAACGCTGGGTTTCCTCCTTTGTGATGCTTTGCCAGGCCTTTACTGCAGCTGTCTTCAGTTGTTGTTTGTTCGTGAGTCTTTCTGCATTAAGTTTTGTCTTCAGCAAGTGAAATGCATGCTCGATCGGGTTGAGATCAGGTGATTGACTCGGCCATTGCAGAATATTTCACTTCTTTGCCTTAAAAACATCCTGGGTTTCTTTCGCAGTATGTTTTGGGTCATTGTCCATCTGTAAAGTGAAGCGCCGTCCAATCAACTTCACTGAATTTGGCTGAATCTGAGCAGACAATATATCCCTATACACTTCAGAATTCATCCGGCTGCTTCTGTCTTCGTTCACATCATCAAAAACCACTAGTGACCCAGTGCCATTGTAAACCATGCATGCCCATGCCATCACTGCCTCCACCGTGTTTTTCAGATGATGTGGTACACAGCAACTCTCTTTTTTAGATGTCCTCATTACACAGACTAATGGGGAGTTACATACTGATCTTTTTAGAAAGGATACATACAGAAATGCCATTTTAAGGGCAGATAACCATCATCCTCCTTCTCTTATTGATGCATTACCTTTTTCACAGAAAGTCCGGGTCTGCAAAATCACGAGCAGGAAGGATAATATTGAACCAGCTATTGGAGAACTACGTAGTAGATTCCTGGCTAGGGGATATCCTCCTGCTGTGTTAGACCGGGCACTGGATAAAGAGGTAAGTGCTACCAAAAATAAGAAGGAGGACAGGCTTGTATTTACCACTACGTACAGTCATAAGCGAAGCAGAGGAAAAGACCTCCCAGCCCGACGCTACAAGCCTGGTAGACAGCGTGTATCACGCGCAGGCTGTATTAACCCCCAGCACATCGGAGACCAACCATGTAGGAATAAGCACTGTAGCTGTGATGAATCCTTGATCACATTGAACGGGAAAACACTGGACACGATGGGCCCTTGGTCCCTCTAAGGATTCATTTTGCTGGGGGTTAATACAGCATGCGCGTGATACACGCTATCTACCAGGATTGTAAGATTGGGCTGGGAGGTCTTTTCCTCTGCTTCGCATATTGCTGGTTTGGCCACGGCTGCTCAGCCTGGAATTAAGACTTTCATTATTGACATTATAAGAAGAGGCTTATACCCCGTGAATATGTATGTAATCACTTAATTGGTGATTTGAGAACTGGAGTGCTATCGTTATTTTTTTTTCTAACCATTTATTTATTTATTTTTTGTGGCTTCTATTTATTCACATTTTTTCTTTCTGTGGAACATTTTTTTTTATTTCTCTGGAGTGAGTATTCGTGCTATTCCTATCCTGTGTGTTTTTTATTATGGAAGATTATGTAGAAGTGGAGGATGAGGAAGGGGTTACTGATACCTATGCCTTTAACTGTGGAGACACTCACCGTCAGAGGAGGGCAGAGTCAGTTTTTGATGAAGGTGCTAATTTCATCTGTGAAGAGCCTGCTGACTTAATTACCCACTTCCTTACATTGGAAAAACTGTTATCACAGGACATTAGGTATTGGTGGGACATTACCACTCTTGAGAACTATGCTAGAGTTAAAAGGATTCCGTGAGGCTTACGCTTGAAAAAGGTACCGTCCTTTGGCTTTATTAATAAAGATTTTGAGAATGACTGGAAAGCCATATTAGATCATTGCTCATTTAAGCTAATCAAATTGATCATTAAGTATAAGCTAAATTAAAAAAAAGAAAGTGAGAGCCAATGTGAAAGTCCTACAGGATAAATTGAAAGGTTGCAGAAAAATGGAGAATTTTATTAAATATGACCAAACACTTTTAAGCAACGTGGGTGCTATGGAAAAGTCTCTAATGATTAAGAAACAACAAAAGTTTGATAGGGACAAGATAGACTATGAGAAGCAGCAAGTTTATATATGGCAACGCTACACTACAAACGCACAAAAGCCACAACCAAAATCTGGTTCTAAATATCAGAATAATAAAAAACAAGGTGACTCCAAGAACCCGAATAAATCCATCCTAAAACGCCATGGAAACGCTTCCAGTTTTGAGTCAGATGGTTCTGACTATGAGAGTCGTTCACTAGGCGTTTCCTTTTGTGATGATGATGATAATTGGCGAGTTAGATCTACCTCCCCTGAAACCGACTCTTCACAAAAATCTGTTATGATGCCCTCTCGGAAAGAAGATAAACCTTCATACTCCTTGTTTCAAAAGGAGTCAAAAAACGAAAGAGGACAAGGAGATCATCAAAGAAGAGAAGGGGGAGGGGGATCCGGGGGATCGAGCAAAAGAAAGAAATATGCATAGGAGAAGTTGTGGATAATGTTATCAACATTTCACATAAGACTCTTACAGATGACCAGATTGCGGTTCTAAATAGAGGTTTAAATTTTGCCCCATACCAAGATTTTAATTTATTCAATACCATCATTGATCTCCAAAAATTAATTCGCAAATTGTCTCTTAAAAAATATTTTAATAGAAAAAAGGGACAACAGAGGTTCCACTATATTCCACTGATAGAGGTCTAGCTGAGAATGTTGATGGTATTGATGTTTCAATGGAGAATTTGGATTTGCATTCATTTCGTGAACAATGTGCTTTATCAGATCTTAGAGATCTTTATGATGAACAAAATCAGGATTTGGAGCCTGAGATCCCTTCCTCATTCAGCTTCTTTGGGCAATTACACTTAGGTCTTAAGAAGAAATCAACCTTTTGCCCTCATATTTTTAACAATCATAATATTAAGACCTTTGAGAAGCTGGTTGAGAGGGATCTCAGGTTATTGGCTAGGGGTATTGTACCCCGGGGGGTTCCCTCTTTAAATAAAACGAATCTGTCAGATATTGACTTCCAGGAGATGATTGCCCTCAGGGAAGATAGGTCTATTACAATCAAAAAGGCTGATAAGGGAGGGGCCATTGTGGTGCCCTCTTCTTCAGATTATCAGGCAGAGGCACTTAGATTACTTGAGGATGTTGAATCTTATACAAAATTGACATGATCCCACATGTGAGTTTTTACACCTTTTGAAAGAGATTCTTGAAGAAGGAAAGGCCCTATTTGTACTTAACACAAAGGAATATGAGTTTCTCTACAATGCCTCACCTATTGTGCCCATCTTCCACCATCTCCCAAAGATCCATAAGTCACTTGTCCGCCCTCCTGGGCGGCCCATTGTGGCCAGTATTGGATCTTTGGGAGATGGGTTATCACGCTACATTGATGGTTTTTTACAGCCACTGGTAAAAAATCTGCCTTCTTTTCTGAGAGATTCTATGGATCTTTTATCCGCTATAAAAAATGTTATGATAGAAAAAATTAAACTAAACATATACTAAGCGCTTAACCTATTAGCCTAACTTAACAATACACGATAATGATGGATAAGTGCTCTAAATGTTGGAATTCCCTTACAAAGATACAACAATAAACTAGTGAATTCTACAGACTAATATAACAAACTGAGAAGACGGCTGCCTAAGGATTGAAAAACCACAAACCTATCCACAAGGTAAGTACAACAATAGCTTAAAAACAAAAATAAAACAAACAATGAAAGAAAACAGAAATAGTCCTTGGCGCACTATCTGGTATATAAACCTGCAGAAAAATGAAGTCCAAAGATCTTGGTAGTGAGGATTGTTGGTCCGGAATCCAATCGTACTCAAAGTCCTCTGAGGTGGTGGAATCAGATTTGTGCGAATGATGCTTTAATGCATGCCAGACCAATATGATTGGGTTCAAAGCAGGATCTTAATGAATGTTGCAGATGTGTTTTGGGGTCAATGTCTTGGAAGGACTGGTGACCACTCCAGATGTGAAGTATTCAGAAATGTTACGTTCTTCCCTCTGAGCAATAATGACCTTCGGTATGTAGACTCTCTAATATGAGGAAAAAGCCTTAATGGACTGGTCATGCACAGCTGCATCTAAAGACTTAGTAAACAATTATTTGGAAGTCTGACTCCTCCTCCCTGTCAGACTTCCAAATAATTGTTTACTAAGTCTTTAGATGCAGCTGTGCATGACCAGTCCATTAAGGCTTTTTCCTCATATTAGAGAGTCTACATACAGAAGGTCATTATTGCTCAGAGGGAAGAACGTAACATTTCTGAATACTTCACATCTGGAGTGGTCACCAGTCCTTCCAAGACATTGACCCCAAAACACATCTGCAACATTCATTAAGATCCAGCTTTGAACCCAATCATATTGGTCTGGCATGCATTAAAGCATCATTCGCACAAATCTGATTCCACCACCTCAGAGGACTTTGAGTACGATTGGATTCCGGACCAACAATCCTCACTACCAAGATCTTTGGACTTCATTTTTCTGTCAGGTTTATATACCAGATAGTGCGCCAAGGACTATTTCTGTTTTCTTTCGTTATTTATTTTATTTTTGTTTTTAAGATATAAAAAATGTTAGTTGGAAAAAGACTTTTAGATGGGTGACATTGGACGTGATGTCACTTTACTCAATCATAGATCACGAGCAAGGGATTCGAGCAGTGGAATTTTTTCTTGATGCTTCTACATTGTCCATTTCATTACGTGCCTTTCTTTTGGATTCTATTATGTTTCTGCTCACCCATAATTATTTTTCTTCTGATGCACAATTTTATCTTCAGACACGGGGTACTGCTATGGGGACGTCATTTGCCCCCTCTTATGCTAATTTGTTTGTGGGTCTTTGGGAATCCACACACATTTTCGGTGCTGATAATTCTTTTCGTCATCAGATTATTTTCTATAAACGGTATATTGACGATTTGATTATGATTTGGGATGGGGATTTATTATCACTGCATGCCTTTATTCATACACTTAATACTAATTCTTTAAATCTTAAATTTACTTATGAAGAACACATGAATCACATCAATTATTTAGACATTACTTTATTTATTGACACGACAGGCACTATTCAAACGGACATTTTTAGAAAGCCTCATTCACGTAATACTTTATTGGAAGCAGACAGCAGTCATTCTAAATCATTCATTCGAAGTATACCCAAGGCTGAATTCCTTCGACTAAGACGGCTTTGTTCAAATGACGATTTATTTGAGCATCAAGCAGAGGAATTAAAAACTCGATTTGCTCAAAGAAAATATAATCACACTGATATTGAAGCAGCATATCTGTGTGTCAAATCTACAAACAGGATCGATTTGTTATCGAACTCGTCTGTGAAGTTCAAGAAGAAACATGAATTGGATCGAGTGACGTCTGCTCTATTTGTCACCCAGTTTAGTCGCCAGGCTGAACAGATTCGTTCTATCATTTATAAACATTGGGGGACCCTCACTCTTGATAAGGACCTACATAGTTCAGTTAACCAGGGTCCAGCCATTACTTTTAGGAAATCCAAATCCTTATCTGACTATCTTTCTCCAAGATTGTTTTACTCTAAGAAGTCTAACAAATCTGTTTAAAATAAAAGGTTTTTTTAAATGTGGAAAATGTTGCGTTTGCTGCTATGCGAAACCAATTAAGTCTATTAAGACTATTTATTCTAAAAAGAACTATAGGATCCCATCCTTTATTAATTGTGACTCACAATTTGTCATATACTTTCTTACCTGTGGCTGTGGCCAAGGGTACGTGGGCTGCACTATACGCCCTGTTAAAAACAGAATCATGGAGCATATACGTTCCATTAAAAGAAAAGATTTCATGTTACCAGTTACAAAACATTTTACTGGCTGTCCTTCAGGAGGTCTATCAAATGTTCATTTTTCTGCTGTAGAACTGGTGCCCATGCCCATGAGAGGGGGTGATAGATTAAAGCTCCTCAACCAGCGGGAGATGTTTTGGATCCATTCTTTGGATACATTATCCCCTGCAGGAATTAATACAGAATGGGATCTAGAAAAGGTGAAGGGAAACACAAAATGGATGTGCCCCCTAAAAGAATTCACTTAAATGCACACCATAACAGTGTAAAAATTAACTTTTAATAAATTTACTTAAAACATATATTACCAAAGTAATGTGTAATGTGAATTAAAAATATATTAAATCAACGCTATCAGGCAACCTTGTCGTCAGTTATAAGTTCATACTATCCCATTTAACCACTTAATAATGGTGGGATATGGAGGACACAGATTGCTAGGAGTCAGGGTGTTAACCCCTCTGGAGCAACGGTGAGACCCAATAATGGAAGTGTATAGATGTACACAAGTGAGTGGCCAATGGGTTAAATGTCCAGCTACCTTGCTAGATCAGCCAGCACTGCGCACTATAATGGAGACTTTAGTGTGTTAAAATAAGAGTGCTAGAGTGATAAAGCTGGCAAATGCAGTGATAATGGTAGTACATACACTGCTTGTCCGGGATGGGAAGGGAGCGAAGATAGCAGGGATACACCATGAAAAATAAAAAATAAATGCATACAATAGTGTAATAAGTTCTTTTCAATCTGGATAAAACATGTATGTCTTGGCTCTATAGCAATGCCTACTTACAGCAGGTCAAAAGGTAAAAAGCATTGATCTACACAGCAGGTAGAAAGGTGTCAGGATCTTCAGGAACAACAGCCCAGGTTTACAGCATAAGAAATCAGCACCTCAGCTCAGACGTCAGTAGATGTGAGTGGATCAGAGACATGCAAAAGAAAGGCAGACCATAGTGTCGATCGTGCATAAAATTTATATAAACAAACAACAAATTTTAGGAATTGTACTCACATTGTGTACATAATCATAGTTCACATAAGGCTTTACTTGAGGCAAATGGAGTGCTGGTTCAGTGTGGAGCAGCTCACCGGGGATCTTCTCCTTAGACTCACAACAGACCGGGTGGGAGATGGCGTCTGACGTCACATCCGCTGTTGGGGTGACGGCATCCGGTCTTGGAGGCAAACGGTGGGGGAACTCAGCAACTCTGAAGCCTTCAGTAGAAAGAGCAGCTGCAGCAATGAAAGTGGCTCTACGCGTTTCGTCGTACTAGACAACTTCCTCAGGAGCATTCATTGAGGAGAAGATCCCCGTTGAGCTGCTCCACACTGAACCAGCACTCCATTTGCCTCAAGTAAAGCCTTATGTGAACTATGATTATGTACACAATGTGAGTACAATTCCTAAAATTTGTTGTTTGTTTATATAAATTTTATGCACGATCGACACTATGGTCTGCCTTTCTTTTGCATGTCTCTGATCCACTCACATCTACTGACGTCTGAGCTGAGGTACTGATTTCTTATGCTGTAAACCTGGGCTGTTGTTCCTGAAGATCCTGACACCTTTCTACCTGCTGTGTAGATCAATGCTTTTTACCTTTTGACCTGCTGTAAGTAGGCATTGCTATAGAGCCAAGACATACATGTTTTATCCAGATTGAAAAGAACTTATTACACTATTGTATGCATTTATTTTTTATTTTTCATGGTGTATCCCTGCTATCTTCGCTCCCTTCCCATCCCGGACAAGCTACTATTGAAAGGAATCTGTACACATTCCTGGAAGGTTAAGAATTTGATCAGTGATCACCTTGACACATTTTATTTTGAATTTTAATTTTGTGCACTATTTTATCACAGATTGGGTGTGGTTAGCGCCGGTAACAAATCACTTTAAGTTCACTTAGTACATACACTGCAGCATAGACCTGCCAGACACGGCAGTGCTGTGCAAGGAAAGCAGGCACACTCACTATAAAATTAAAGGATTAAATAAATAACTAACTAATGGGATCAACACAGTTAGAGCCAGGAGACTGCTGACACTACATTAAAACAGCTCCAAGTAGGAGACTGACAACATTGCGCGTCCAACGCGCGTTTCCCTCCAGCAAAGGAGCTTCTTCAGGGACAAATTTTAAATCTAAAACATTTTCATGAACATTTTGTATGAGTATTCTTGCTATGCTTCCGTCTCACGATGATAATAATGATTGTCTGTTTATTAAGTTATTTATTATTGTCATTTTTTTCTGCTTTCTAGTGATCAAATAAGATATATATTTATTAATGAATTCAATTGTCCTACATTTTCTTTTGGCATCTATTCTTCTTTATTATTTATTATTTGTTTTCCTTTTTCTAACTATATATTTACTTTTTTCTAGAATAATATTGTGTTTTACATATGTCCTTTAAACCATATCTATTGTGTCTAGGCGTTTGATGATATACCATTCATATGCCATCTTATGATATTAAAATTAACAAATCAATGGGTTAAATATACATTGAATATTCACTATAGATTTGGACATGTGTATGTTTATGTTTCCACAGTTGATATATATGTGTTATTGATATTTCTTTTGTATGTGATTGGTCTTTTTTATTAATTTTTTACCTGTTTATTCCCTCTATGTGGATCTCTTCCCTCTGAGCATTACGCCCCTTTCCTGTGTTTCATTTCACAGGGAATTTGTGTCCTGGGGGTTTGTGTTTACCTGGACACAGGTGGGCGGTGCTTTTGAGGGTGTAAACCATATAAGAGTTTGATTAAGACCAGTGAAACTACTCTTTGATAAAGCGCACCATGCGAGAGGTTTCTCTTTTTAATTAGTTATGTCCCAATAAATAATTTGTTATTTTTTCTATTAGCCTCCAGTTCTCGTTTTTTCATAGTTGTGATCCAAGTCTTTTCCTTCCTGCTTACTACGTACAGTCAAGCTGGTGGTTTTATTAAATCTACCAGTCTTAAACACTGGCATATTCTGCAAAATGATGATATATTATCTGAAAGTTGCTGTGTACCACCAATGGTGGCATTCAAAAGAGGGAGGAATCTGGCGGATAGCCTGATACATGCAGATAATGAGGGTAACTACAGAACTCCTCATTTTCTGGAGGGTGGCAGACCGGGTAACTTTAGATGCATGAGCTGCTCGGTCTGTAACAGTCTGACTACCGGTAGTCAATTCAGTCACCCCCCAAAGCGGGAGAATCATAAAAATTAAAAATAGACGCCCCACAGCGTGTGCTCCGCTGCTACAGAGACTGGAACAGTGAAAGACATTATTGCTTGGCACGGCGAATTGGCTGTACTGCTGTTCAGCTGAACTGGAGACCTCCTAAGTACTACCTTGAGGCTGAGGGCTGTACTAACAGCTAACCGATTGGAAGACCACCCAGGCCCTACCCCCGAGGCTGAGGGATTGAGAAGGAGAGAGCCACGACATCTCTATTGGCGTCCGTTGGTGCTTGGGTAACATTAACCCTGAAATGATTGTTTTTTCTATCTAAATGTACGCTTAATACTCACCTTTATTTTGTGGTTACTAATATAATTTTTAATGCACTATGAGCGTTGTGCGCTGTGTTTTTTTGTATTTCTGTTTGCTATTAGGGGGTATTTGAGCCATCCCTGGTGCCACAGCTGCAGACGTTCCATATACTCTACGTGTTTAAAGGTCACCTCTTTTTGTACATCACTATATCACCTCACTTTTATTGATTGTAGTTGCGCACTATATCTTTTCACATTTTCTCACTCCAGATAGGGAGACTTTCTTATTGAGACGTGAAGCATTCTGGATACATGCTTTAAATACCAGCAACGGTATGGGTCTTAATGAGCAACAGAATTTAAAATGCTTCCTTAATAGAAGGTAATTTTTTGTCTTTCTACAGGCATATTTGATCTTGCACCATCCATGGACTCTGCACTTACCTATTGGGAAAATTATCCTTTTTGTGTGGTTTTTTTCCCTCCCCTCCCTCCCCCTTCTCTCCCCCCCCCCCCCCCCCTGGCTGTGTGTACCCATTTCTGACTAGGTATACACACTAGTATATTCTAAATACTGATGTACTGCATATTCTTATGTGGCATTTCACGGTAACTTTGCAGGATTATACTGATGTCATCAGCAGTATACAGTCACATGTTTTTAATAGTATATTGCTGTATTAGTTTTGTGCACATATGCTTTATGAATATTTTGGTGTGTGGTTTATTTACACTTTCAGGGTGATTTATAGGAGTGTGTCACTCCTCCCTGCTCTGACACTGATCCCATGGCGACGGATACATCTTTGTCCAGCCCTGTGAGTACAGTCTTGATTGGTGCACACCCCCCCCTTCCCCCCGACGGGCGGGTCACGCTGACGTCATCATGGGGGAGTGTTCAGTCTGGGGAGAGGTGTGGCTGTGGCTGCATTCCTCCAAGACAGCTCTATGCTGTATTGCCAGGGATTTAGACCTAGACGTCTGACGTCACTAGGGGGCGCCATATGGTAGCTCTGACATCACTAGGGGGCGCCATATGGTAGCTCTGACGTCACTAGGGGGCGTCAACATCCTGGTTATGTGGCAGAGCGGGGAGAGTATCAGGGGGGTGGTATATATTGTGACTGTTTTCTTGTGTTTGGTAGCCTTCACCTTGAGAAAGGCAGTATTAGACTGCCGAAACGTTGGACTTTATGGCATATTAAACCTCCTTTGAGTAAGACCGTGTGCCTGCTTCTTCTTCTTTGTCCGGCTACAGGAAGGGTCAGGAGACAGGGAGGACAGAGGCAGGAGAAACCCATCTGACTCTGGCCTTGCCTGTCCCTACGAATACAAACATACAACCCCTCACTGAATAACATAGCCCTAATCCCATGTAATAATCCTGGGTGTAAACAAAATAATGGTTTTATGAATATTGTAATGGTTTATTAGGGACCTAGGAGGTGGCTAGTGGTGCTGTTATGTGTATTTTTGTTTATTGTGGGTAGTGGGGGTGGATGAACGGGGTATTGGCCCCAAGGATGGGTGTTTAGGCCTACCGGGTGGGGGGGGGTAGCGGGAGGGGTTAACCCCTTCATTACCTTAGCGGTATTAACCACGAAGTTAAAGAAGAGGTTAAGTCATCCTGCAACCCCCTGGCAAGGCCTAAACACCCACCCAGGGCCAAATACCACCTTCACCCACCCCCGCTACCCACAATAAGCCTGGCACGGGTGTATAACCCCTTCATTGCCTTGGCGGTAATGAAGTTGCCTGTAAATGCATTTTTTATGCATCGGATTCATGCCGGGGGTCTCTGGTGCTGATATTAATGGATATCAGCTCTGGGACACATGCATGTTATTTTCATCGCAGCTTCACCCCACCTTCTTGCCAACTTTTGTGGCGGGACAATTTGGAGAAGAAACAGCAATTTTAAAGTGGCAATCAGCCGCAATAAGCTGATCAGGGCTTATAGAATTGAGCGTGTTTGAAAAACTGGCGATCAGTGCTGAAAAGTGGCTTATCACCGCGCGTCTGCCGATTTTATTTATTTATTTATTTTCCGGCAAAAAAACCCCGGTTATTTTTGCTCTAATCGCCAGCTTCTCTGGGCTTTCTGAATCGCTGTAGGCTTTTTTGGCTATAAACTGGTGATAAGTGGCTTATCGCTGCTTACTGCATGAGGGCCTTAGGGAGGATTTGTTCCTGTAAAGTACACCTAGTTTGGCATAGGATTTGGATGTCAGGGTATCAATGTGCATCCCAAATGTTAAATGGGAGTTGAACTATATGCCCAGATATTTCAAACAAGTAACAGGGGCTAGGATGGTATTAGAGCTGGTTTTTATCTGAAGCTCTGTCATTGGCAGCTTTAGCAATTTAGCTCTGGTCCCACATACCATTGTTACAGTCTTGTCAGTGTTTAAAATCAGTTTGTTTTGGGAAATCCAGTTTCAAGTCTCAAAAAATCAGATTGAAGTATGTGTTCAAGGTCAGAGAGGCGAGGGCTGCGTGCATATAGGATCAGATCCAAGGCCTCTCACAATAACCTGTTAGGAATATTATTTTCTCATCTATCCGACATAAGTATAAAATATACTCTACCAAGACCCCTAATACAGAGTTACCCACCTTATACGGGAGCAGCTGCCAGACGAGTACAGTAAATGTATCTTATTTCTTTTACCACTGGAGGGCAGCGTGGAGTTGCAAGGAGTGGCGCCCGTAAGGACGACGTGCCAGTTAGGCGGAAGGAGACGCGCACACACTTTTATGTGAAACGGATATTTTTGGGGAGGGATTTAGTAGTCTGAGTGAGAAAATTGATATTTTGTCACAATGGAAAAATGGAAAAATTAACCATTTAAATATGCACAGATTTTATCCCACGTTTGGAAATTAGGGATGTTGCCTAAAAGTCTGAGAATGCATTAAGTGCCACCCACGGGCTTTAATGAAGCAGCATTTGTGGGATAAAGGGAACAGCATCCTGTATAAAGGTATTTTGGGCTCGATATAAATAATTGAAGCCAAAAACTAATATTAAGTAAATTGAGAATGGAAAAATATTCAGCACAAACGTACAGAATGTGATATTCTGAGAGATCTTACAGATGTTATCAAATCCCACAATGAATATATAGAAAATGTCTGTATAGAACGAGTCAAACAAGAATATGCCAATAAAACGTTTAATTGGGAGATACAGGGGCCACAATTCAGGTCAGTTAGCTGGAAGAAGGGAAGCCGGTCAGCCAGAAGAGCAGGTCCTCCGGTCAGCCAGAAGAGCAGGTCAGCCGGTCAGCTCTGAGATCAGCATTACTTATATCCCCTAAACGTTGTCCCCTGCATGTAATGCGCAGAACAGCCTGCACTGCATATACTGTACATGAGATACTTAACCCTTTCTTTTCGCTCGACTCTAATCTGAATGATTTGCTAATTGGTTTGTAATTAGAGAGATATTTGTAGCAGAATCCCATGTATGTTCTTTTTACCTTTTTAGATACCGTTTTGTGTAATAAAAGATATGAGATCAGAGGGGCTTCCTGTTTGCACTCGTGTTTTGGCAGAAGTGTATATGTGACCCTATAAATCTCCCTCACACCCGGCTTGGCAGCGTGACACTAGTGCAATGACCTGGGGAAGAATCACTGAGCTGTTAGCAATAGATACAACGGATAGAAAAGACACTACACATAGGTTGGATTAAAGAGAGTATTTTATTGAAATAATTAATCTCTTTGCTGGTAGGGGCCTGCAGCACATTGCAGAGCAATATAGTAACACGCAGAGCAATGCACTGCAGGCCCCTCCGGCAGCAAAGGAGTGAAGACCAATGCAGGGTGTATAAAGATCTCACTGATAATTCATGCACAAAGGGCAATTTGTTGCTGTGATCCAGAGGAAGGCGAAACATAACCCCTGCTGTGCAATGGGGGAAAAAAATTCCTTCCTGACCCCATTAAATGGCGATCGGAGGGTCCCTGGATCACTGCGCAGTGAGATCAGATGGAGCAGCACAGATCAGCGTTGTTATACACAGGGGCACACTCAGTATATAGAGATGTGGGTGATGGGGCCCTTGTGCCCCTGTGTATAACTCACCTGCTCCCCCATCCCCCTGCATATCTATCCCATTCACCCCTTTTCCTCCCGCATACCTCGCAGGGCCGGCCGGCCATTAGGCGGTCGCCTAGCGCGCAAAGGTCCTAGGGGCGCATTAATAATCATTATTATTTTTTTTCTTATTATTTCTAATTTATTTATCTTTTTTTTAAAATTATTATTCTTTTTTTTTATCCAGTATTTTGGCGCCCTTTTGTTTTTATTTTGCGTCGCGCTGGGGTGCGGTCGCACCCCCTGCAGTCCCGATAGCTACGCCACTGTTTATTTTATTATTTTATTTATCTTGTTATTTTTTATACAACTGGGGCACAAATTGTAAGTTTCGCCTCGGGCGCATGAAACCCGTGCTCCGGCCCTGCTCCTTGTTCTCTCTCACCCTCTCACGCCCAATATCCCTATCTCCCTCTAGTACCTGCCCCTCCCGCAGCCTTCCTGATCTTATCTGCCTCTCCTGCGGTCAAACCAACTTCTCAGGGCCCCTAGAATACCCCTGTATCTACGCCCTGGCTCCTCTGCTACCTGCTCCCGGCTTCTTCTCCGCCTAAAAAAGGTGAAGCAGCAGATCTGTCCGCACCTCTCGTATTCTCCTACCTGCTCCTGGGGTCTTCTCCTCCGCCTAAAAAAAGTGAAGCAGCAGATCCGGCCACACCTGTCGTATGCTCCTTGGTCATCGTACACCACGTCTGCCTCCTCGGCCGCCTTGTAGCCCACCTCATTGTTCCACTTGACGCCCGCTTTTTCGTATGCCTCGTCGTCCGCCTCGTAGCCCGCCTCGTCGTCTGGTGGCACAAAGGGCACCACCTTCGTGCGTGTCCTGACCTGCAGGAGACATGAAGTGTTTGTAACCAGGGACAGTGATACTCTGTATCGCAAGAGCTCCTGTGCCACTTATACCCCCTCTGCAATACCACGTTATACCGCCCTCCACAGGGCAAATACCCGTTATACCCACCTCCCCAGGCCCAGTACCCAGTTATACAACCCTCCCAAGGCCCAGTACCCTGTTATACACCCCTCCCAAGGCCCAGTACCCTGTTATACACCCCTCCCCAGGCCCAGTACCCTGTTATACACCCCTCCCCAGGCCCAGTACCCTGTTATACACCCCTCCCAAGGCCCAGTACCCTGTTATACACCCCTCCCCAGGCCCAGTACCTGTTATACCCACCTCACCAGGCCCAGTACCCATTATATACCCACCTCACCAGGCCCAGTACCCATTATGTACCCCTCCCCAGAAGGTCATATTTCTATTTATCAAAAATACATTGAGTAACCTCTGGTTTTCAGGCATGTCCTAGGGGAGTTATCACAGAGACACAGAAACGTCGCTGAGTTTGGTGAGTAACTCCCTTAACCTCTCAGCAGTTGAATTCCCCATTAGGCGCTTAACACGTTAAAAACAAGCGTTGCTATTTCTCTGCATGAAGTTGCAGGTAATTGGAAGAGTTACACAGTGACGGCTATTTCATCACTCACCTTCTTCTCCCGAAACGGTCTTTTCTGTCTTATTTCCGGCTTCACATCGGATATCCATATCCATTCTTGGCCTCTGATCTGTATGCAAGACAATGCTTTAAGACAGGGTTGCGCAACCTTTTTCCCTGCTCCCCCCTCCCCCCTCCCCACCTTGTCTCCGACGTTCTGATGTAACGACGTCATGTGATATCACGTTGCTATGGCAATGCCACATCATGTGACGCCACGTTGCTGTCGCCAGAAGCCGCCGGAGACAAGGAAAGGGAACTTACAGAGGACTTGCGCGCGATCTCCGGCATTTAATTTAAATGCTGTGGGGAAGAGCGAGGGGCCACTGTAAGCGCCGAGCCCCTCCTCCCAAGAAAATGTCGCGCCCCTCGATTTGCACACCCCTGCTTTAAGAGATATTCTGGGACCCTCCAACTCCTCCATCGGACCCTTCCTCATACTCATATTGACTGACCTTGCAGTGCTCTGCCCTGACTTGCACTGACCTGCTATGATGCCTCTCAAAATACCATGCTAACTCATTCTGAACATACATGTGTCCTTTCTACATGTTACTCAGCTTGTATGGGCCACAGACAGCTTTCCCGGGGTCCAG
The DNA here is from genome assembly GCF_040206685.1 of Ascaphus truei. Lineage (NCBI taxonomy): Eukaryota > Metazoa > Chordata > Amphibia > Anura > Ascaphidae > Ascaphus > Ascaphus truei. Next base: position 91,491 of record NW_027453925.1, on the reverse strand, counting down.
GACTAGTTTCCACCGGGGACCCTCACCCATGGGTCGGCGACCTTGCGAGAACCCACCCCCCCCCCAACCTGTTTTCTCTTGCACTGCCATAGACTACAACATTTCGGCCTGCTGGTCTTTTTCAGGTAAAGTGGCTAAACCCACTAAATCCAGCAAAGAAAGGCCAGCAGCCGAAACATTGTAGTCTGTGGGACAATAAATTATCTTTTTTTATTCAAATCTGTGTGCCCTTTTCCATCAATCTTATTGTATACATTGGACGAAATGCCGGTCTTCCCTGAGACTAAGGGGCACTGGTAAAAGTATCACTAATTGTTTTTTTTGGTATGCAGCAAATCCCCATCATTTTTGCGTTCTCTTGCTCTGCCCCAATCTGACACACCACCTTGCTCTCTCACCCCCCTCTTACACTCCCCCATCACCCTTTCCTTCCCCAAAGGTTGTCCTTTAATCAGATCTTACCCAAATTGTCTCCATCTCCCTTGGAAATGTTCTGTCTTTAAGCTGTGTGGCTCCTCTTGATCCGAACTTTCTTAGCTGACCCCTTTAGGTTTCGGCTCCGAGGGTCTAAAAAATAAGCGACTCCGAAAAGATGTGAAATATGCACAAGGGTCCTAAAATATTTATCTAATGGGGCTCTGAGGGGGAGACTTAAATACTAGTTAATATAATCTATTTAACTAACAAATATGATCTATTAAACTAAGAAATATAATGTATCAAACTAAATAAATATCTATTAAACTAATAAATAGAATCTATTGTACTAAGAAATATAATCTATTCAACTAAATAAATATAATCTATTTAAAAACAATACAATAAAAAGCTGGAGAAATGATACGTCAACCAAGCCACAGATTTGATGCCAATGAGCGTTGAACTCCTTGCAGATCCACCGTCAGCTGGTTGTGGCAGAAAGTGGTGACATGCAGTAGAACAGAGTGGTTGAGCTGTAACCACGGCAGTCAGGTCAGAAATCAACACAATATTTTTTGAAATTTAGAATGAGAATGTTCAATATGTCACATTCTGGGCTCAGACCCTGAGCCCTGTCACATGTTAGCAGCTTGTGATAATAGAAGATATCCATATACTGGGATGTGATAAGAGACATGAAGGTCATTTTATACTGGGTCCCATAACCTGCTTTATATGAAGTATCATTTTACACTAATTAGTAGAGATGCTACATTTTGAAAAATAGCGCTTTTGGCGACATTTTTCATTTTCTCTACAAATGATAAATGAAAAAGTTGGATAAAACGTTATATGTGTGTGTGCGCGTGCAATATATATATATATATATATATACACATATACATACATACACATATAGTATGTTTATATATATATATCATACTATATGTATATATATTGTCTGTTTTATACACACATACACGTGTGTGTATATGTATGTGTGTGTGTGTGTGTGTATATATGTGTGTGCGTGTGTATATATATGGTATAACCCAGAGGTGCGCAAAGTGGAGGGCGGGAGATTTTTCGGGGGGGGGGGGAGGCGCACGGGCGGTTGCAGAGGCCCCGCGCACTTCCTCGAGGCATTAAAATTAAATGCCGGGGGATCGCGTGAGGCCTCTGCAATGCTATTACTTACCTTGACTCTGCCGGCGTCACTCGTGTCCATGGCAACGCGGTGTTAAATTACGCCGCGGGGTCATGTGACGTCACCCTCGTCAAATGCCGCTGCCGGTCACGTGACGCCGCATCAAGGTAAAGGAGGGGGTGGGGGCGCGAGCTCCCCTGGTATAACCAATAAATAATATAGCTGATATAGCAATTTGGTTGTGGCTAGAGAAAGATTATAGTGGCAGTGAGAATTAGTGGCCAGAATTAATAACTAAAAAGTAGCTGTAATAAAATAATAATAAACACTATGCCTAAACACAATAACAGTCCAGAAACTTAGCTCTAATAGCTATGTTATAACTCAATCATAAAAGGATCCAATTCGGGCATCCTCTGGAGTCCTGGCAGCTCTCTTCGGGGAAACAACCACCTCCTCGATAGATACCTAAACAAAAAAAAAGAAGAGAAAGCGCCCGCTCCATGTGTAAATTCGGTTTAACAATTTCATTTCCTGGACAAGATAAAAATAACAAACTCACAAACATCCGTTTGGTAAAAGCGTTGTATGAGACAGGCTCGTGCTCCGTGGTAATCCGGTGGTCAATCCGGTGGTCAATCCGCAGCTCCAGACTTTGGACGATGACCGGGAAACTCGATAGGCTGCGCCCCTTGCAGTGTGGTCCTCCGGCAATCTGTAGTATGCAGTTGTGATTCCACTCTGTAATTCCGGTGTCTCGCCTTGTTCGCGTACCAACTTCCCTTCCGGCGTCAAGACGGATAGTGTGGCAATAGCAACGAGAAGAATGTACCTACGTGTTTCTTCAGCACACGGCTGATTTCATCAGAGGATAATGCTACAACTCAGTCGTAATGGTTTTATAGTCCTACAGTCCAATTGGTAATGGCATAATAGATCACATATGTTACTGATTTTAGATAATAATAGATTCTTGTATGACACACACACACGAACACATATACATATATATATATATATATATATATATATATATATATATATATGTATATATATATACATACACACATATATATATTTACACACACATACATATATTTACACACACATATATATATATATATATATACAGCTAAACCCCGTTATAACGCGCCTCGTTATACCGCGATTCGGTTATAACGCGGTTTTCCCGTGGCTCCCGTTTTAAAAAAAAAAAAAAAAAAAAAAAATTTAAAATTTTTTTTTACATTTTTTTTTTGCACACTGCACACACTGCACACACTCACTGCACACACACTGCTCATTGCTCACACTGCCACACTGCGCACACACTGCACACTGCACACTGCACACTGCACACACACTGCTCATTGCTCACACTGACACACTGCACACACACTGCACACTGCACACACACTGCTCATTGCTCACACTGCACACACTGACACACTGCACACACACTGCACACTGCACACACACTGCACACACACTGCTCATTGCTCACACTGACACACTGCACACACACTGCACACACACTGCACACACTGACACACTGCACACACTGACACACTGCACACACACTGCACACACACTGCACACAAACTGCACACTGCACACACACTGCACATTGCTCACACTGACACACTCTGCACACTGCACACACACTGCACACTGCACACACACTGCTCATTGCTCACACTGCACACACTGAACACACACTGCACACACACTGCACACACACTGCACACTGCACACACACTGCATACTGCTCATTGCTCACACTGCACACACTGACACACTGCACACACACTGCACACTGCACACACACTGCTCATTGCTCACACTGCACACACACTCTGCACACACACTGCTCATTGCTCACACTGCACACACTGACACACTGCACACACACTGCACACACACTGCTCATTGCTCACACTGCACACACTGACACACTGCACACACACTGCTCATTGGACACACTGCACACACACTGCACACTGCACACACACTGCACACACACTGCTCATTGCTGACACTGCACACACTGACACACTGCACACACACTGCACACTGCACACACACTGCTCATTGCTCACACTGCACACACTGACACACTGCACACACACTGCTCATTGGACACACTGCACACACACACTGCACACACACTGCTCATTGGACACACTGCACACACACTGCACACTGCACACACACTGCTCATTGCTCACACTGCACACACTGACACACTGCACACACACTGCACACAATTATTATATAGAAATAAACAGACAACTGCACTTTAACAGATGTACAGTATTTTGCCTGTACAACGTCTTGTGACTTTTGTTTCACAAAGTTAAGGGGGTGGGAAGTCATTGTGCTGTGGGGGTTGGGGGGGTGGCGGGGCCCTGCGCTGCGGCTACGGCGGGCCCTGTACTGCGGCGGGGGGGGGGGGGGGGTTAGCGGTCTGTGTGTGTGAGTGCGAGTGCCTGTCTGTGTGTGTGTGTGTGAGTGCGTGAGTGCCTGTGTGTGTGAGTGTGTGTGTGTATATGTGTGTATGTATGAGTGCTCCAGCCCGAGTCCGTGGAGGGAGGGGGGGGGAGAGTAGCGGGTCCCTCCTGCAGCCAGTGGAGGGAGTGGGGGGAGAGTAGCAGCTCCCTCCTGCAGTCCGGGGAGGGGGGGGAGAGTAGCAGCTCCCTCCTGCAGTCCGGGGAGGGGGGGGAGAGTAGCAACTCCCTCCTGCAGTCCGGGGAGGGGGGGGAGAGTAGCAGCTCCCTCCTGCAGCCCGTGTAGGGAGGGGGGGGGGAGAGTAGCATCTCCCTCCTGCAGTCCGTGGAGGGAGGGGGGGGAGAGTAGCGGGTCCCTCCGCTCAAGCCACGCCCCCCCCTCCCTGTCAAACCTCCCACCTCCCGCTCCGGCTCTTACACTTACTTACACACACTCACAGACACTTACACACACGCGAGGGCCCTGTGCTGCGGCGGGGGGTGGGGGGGGGTTAGCGGTCTTCCGGAGACTGCTTACCTGTCTCCAAAGCAGGCACCCCTCACATTCGCCGTGCGCATGCGCCGTGCGGCTCGTGAGGAGTGGATGTTGCCTGCCAGTTCCCTCTGGTCCTCTGCGGTTCGTCGTGTAATGACCCAGCGGGGTCATGTGACGTCACGGCATGGCAACGTGACCCCGCGGGGTCATTTTACACCAGTTAAAGTTGCACAAACATAACATTAAAGTTTGTTAAAACTATTAAAAATTGAATAAAAATTAACACAAATGAAGTGATCACATATACTGTACCCTGTATAATAAAAAAAAATACTGTACTGTATAATCAAACATTGTACATTAATAAAGTGACACGTACACACACCTCTGACCCCTCAGCCATTTTAATCATACAACACACTGTGCTGTCTGAGAGCTGGTAAAATACATACTGTACTCAGGTACTGTACTTAAGCCCTCCAGATCAGTTGTTAAAAGCCTCAGGTTTTCAACACTAAGAAAAAAGTGAAGACCCCAGGCAGGAAGAAATGGCGGAAACTTCAACCAAACGTAAGAGGTTTACCGTCAAAGAAAAAATTGCTGCGCTTGACAGAATAAAATCTGGAGTCACGCAAACCAAGGTGGCTAGAGACCTAGGACTGAATGAGTCTACAGTTCGCGGATGGAAAAAGGAGGAGGAGAAACTTCGTGATGCAGTAAAATCCATGGAAACAGACGATGGACTGAAGCGTAATCGTTTGCGTGAACCTAAAGACAGCCAGTTGGATAAAGCTGTTTTTCAGTGGTTTGTCCAAGAAAGATCCGAAGGCATACCTCTGTCTGGACCCCATCTGCAAACGCAAGCCAAAAAGTTTCACAGCCAACTTCACGGCAATGCTTCAACCTCCTTCGCGGCAAGTAGTGGATGGCTAGATCGCTTTAAAAGGCGACATGGAATAACTAAAACCGCTATATCAGGAGAGATACGGTCAGCTGACGATGAAGCTGCATGCTCGTACCCTGCCCAACTTCAAGAGATAATTGAAGATGGTGGCTATACCGCAGAACAGGTTTATAACTGCGATGAGACCGGACTGTGTTTCAAAATGCTACCGAATACCACTCTGGCCTGTAAGAATGACGAACAGCGTAAACAAGGCTTTAAACAAATGAAAGACAGAGTGACTGTACTTTTTTGTGTGAACCAATCTGGAAATCACAAACTGAAGCCACTTTGTATTGGCAAGTTTAAGTCGCCGCGGTGCTTCCACCATGTGAACATGGGTACTATGCCTTTTGCGTATGACTTTAGCAGAAATGCCTGGATGACTGCCAGTATTTTCGAAAGGTGGTTTCATCAACAGTTTGTACCAGAGGTCCGTAAATACTTACGTCAACAAAGCCTGGATACAAAAGCGTTGTTGTTACTTGACAACTGCCCTGCACATCCCCCGGCCGATAGCCTAATAAGCCGAGATGGAAAAATAAGGGTCAGCTACTTGCCCAAGAACACGACATCCAAAATACAGCCGCTTGATCAAGGCATTATTGCAACCTTTAAGATGAACTTTCGGAAAACAATGATACATCGAATAATCACAAGTGAAGATTCTGTTATATCATTTTTAAAGAAAATGAATCTAAAAGAAGTTTTTTATATTGGTGGCGAAGCTTGGGAAGCGGTCACACAAATGTGCATTGCGAAATGTTGGCGAAACATAACAGGTGCACGTCCTGTGCCGGCTGACGCCGAACTCGCCAGTGACAGTGAGGACGATGCTGATTTTGAGGGGTTTACGGAGGAAGAAGTCGCCGCCGCAAATCAGTTACTTACAAACTATGTGAACGAAGGCCTCACAGAGCAGGAAATTGCCAATGCCGAACGAGTCATGGAACCGTTCATTGATACGGAAAGTGGGGCTACAATTGACTCTTGGGTCGATGGGGACAGCAGCTGTCCTACTCATGAACATATGGCGGACTCGGAAATCATACAAAGCCTTACAAGTGAAAATACTGATCTGGATATTACAGAAGACGATGAGGATGAGGAACCAGAACCGCCACCAAAGATCACTGAGGCGCTGGTGGGATTACAAACAGGACTTCAATTTCTAGAGTCAGAAAACGTCAATTATATAACAATCCTACAATTAAAAAGAATCATTGAAATCGTGAAAAAAAAAGAAAAGAGAAGCACTGAAACAGACAACACTTGATAGGTTTTTTCAAGTGTAATCTCCAGCTGGTTTTATTACAGTATGTTCAGTTCAGAATGTTTTGTTTTGTACAGTTGTTACATGAGCACAGAGTGCATTACACGGTTTTCAGTATGTGCTGTATTTACAGTGCATACTACAGTATACAGTACAGTCCTGTATGTGTTTTGTGTGTGTTCAGTACTTTATTTACAGTACAGTATTTATGAGAAATGAACAACACGACAATTGGTGTTTTAAATACAGTACTTTATTGTTCAATGCATCAATAAATGTGTTAATACTGTACGATTGTGCATTTTCTGTATTTTTCATTCTACTGTTGATGTTTTAAACACACACTTACGCACACTCACACACACTTACTCACACACACTTACATACACTCACACACACTCACACACTTACAGACACTCACACACACTTACGCACACTCACACACACTCACGCACACTTACGCACACTCACACACACTTACAGACACTTACAGACACTCACACACACTTAGACACTCACACACACTTACAGACACTCACACACACTTACAGACACTCACAGACACTCACGCACACTTACGCACACTTACAGACACTTACAGACACTTACAGACACTCACACACACTTACACACACTTAGACACACTTAGACACACTTAGACACTCACAGACACTCACAGACACTCACACACACTCACACACACTTACAGACACTCACACACACTCACACACACTTACAGACACTCACACACACTCACACACACTTACAGACACTCACACACACTTACAGACACTCACACACACTCACACACACTTACAGACACTCACACACACTCACACACACTCACACACACTTACACACACTTAGACACTCACAGACACTCACAGACACTCACACACACTCACAGACACTCACACACACTCACACACACTTACATACACTCACACACACTCACACACACTTACACACACTCACACACTTACAGACACACACACACTCACACACACTCACACACACTTACACACACTTAGACACTCACAGACACACACACTCTCTCACTCTACACAGACGGGGGGTGGGGTCGGAGCAGAGGAAAGGCCGCGACCAGCACCACCACCCGCTCCCCCCCCCCTCCTCCCGCGCAGGCAGCGGGAGCACCGGGGACAGCGGTGGGGAGAAGAAACCCCCCGCTACCACCTCCATGCAGGCAGCGGGATCTGAGGTAAGCGGCGACCTGAGGGACATCCCCGCTCCCATCTCCTGCCCCGCGGCCTGTCCCGCGGTGACAGGGGGAAGCGGGGACAGGAGGGACATCCCCGCTCCCATCTCCTGCCCCGCGGCCTGTCCCGCGGTGACAGGGGGAAGCGGGGACAGGAGGGACATCCCCGCTCCCATCTCCTGCCCCGCGGCCTGTCCCGCGGTGACAGGGGGAAGCGGGGACAGGAGGGACATCCCCGCTCCCATCTCCTGCCCCGCGGGCTGTCCCGCGGTGACAGGGGGAAGCGGGGAGCGGAGGGACATGCCCGCTCCCATCTCCTGTCCCGCGGGATGAATATGCGCTAAAGCGCGGCGGCCATTTTTTTTTTCGCGACCCCGTTAGTAACGCGGTGGTCTCGGGGTGGACCCCGAGACCCGCGTTATAACGGGGTTTAGCTGTATATATATATATATATATATATATATATATATATGAAACCAGGTGTCCCACCAAGGAGACAAAAAACAGCACTCAAGGTATATGTGTAGAGGTATAAGTACCGTGTTAGCCGAGCTTCAATAATCATAAAATAATAAAAAAATAATATCATCTATTTATTTTTTGATTATATATATATATATATATATATATATATATATATATATATATATATATATAACAGCAGGCACTTCAAAGGCTCCAAAGAAATAAGTGCTTGTTCAACAAAAATTACAGGAAACCAGGTGTCCCACCAAGGAGACAAAAAAACAGCACTCAAGGTATATTGCAAAAGTGTATTTGAAAAAAAGCAGGCACATATAAATCCAACGTTTCGGTCCTGTATAGGGCCTTCCTCACACCCCTGAGGAAGGTCCTATACAGGACCGAAACGTTGGATTTATATGTGCCTGCTTTTTTTCAAATACACTTTTGCAATATACCTTGAGTGCTGTTTTTTGTCTCCTTGGTGGGACACCTGGTTTCATATATATATATATATATATATATATATATATATATATATATATATATATATATATATATATATATATATATACAAATACAACTGTATGCTCATCTGCATGTCTTAGGCAGGTCTGCAACCCCGCCTTTCCCCATTATCACCCAGCATACAGCACTTCCACTGCAGCAAGGGATTCTGGGAAATGACATGCAAATGAGCACACAGTGTCACTTTTTGCCTCAAAAACCATTTTTAACATGGTTCCCTATAGGCTTAAGCTTGCTGCATGGTCACAGCTTTGAGCACAGCCAGGGTTAAGGTGCATACCCAGAAAACCACCCACAGACAGCTGTTTCGACCTTAATGGGTCTCATCAGTGTGGGGTTGATTTAACTGGGTATGCAAAGAGGCTATGGGATAGGCTATACCATAATACTGAGTTAAGTTATGGTGAGTAAAAAAAGTGACAAAAACCCTCCACAGGAAAGCAAATATGCAAATACAACTGTATGCTCATCTGCATGTCTTAGGCAGGTCTGCAACCCCTCCTTTCCCCATTATCACCAGCATACAGCACTTCCACTGCAGCAAGGGATTCTGGGAAATGACATGCAAAAAAAAAAATATATATATATATATATATATATATATATATATATAATCTTCTTCTCTCTGAAGAAGACCGTTTTAGTCGGAACGCGTTGGAGTGAGAGTCTGTGGAGTGGGACCCCTACCCTTTTCCATGACAGGAGGCCTTGGCTATCTGTAAATTGGCCTTTCACACCTACGCTTTAATGGTGATGTATTTACATCTTTAATACTCGAGCATTTATTGCCTCCATTTCTGCAATTACTATTTTACAACAACAGCTATCTCCTTACGTTATGTGCACAAATCTGCAGTGTGTGTAGAGGTATATGTGCATGCTTGGATCAGAGCTGCTTGTGTGGAGAGGTATATGAGCATGCTTGGATCAGAGCTGCTTGTGTGTAGAGGTATATGTGCATGCTTGGATCAGAGCTGCTTGTGTGTAGAGGTATATGTGCATGCTTGGATCAGAGCTGCTTGTGTGGAGAGGTATATGTGCATGCTTGGATCAGAGCTGCTTGTGTGTAGAGGTATATGTGCATGCTTGGATCAGAGCTGCTTGTGTGTAGAGGTATATGTGCATGCTTGGATCAGAGCTGCTTGTGTGTAGAGGTATATGTGCATGATTGGATCAGAGCTGCTTGTGTGTAGAGGTATATGTGCATGCTTGGATCAGAGCTGCTTGTGTGGAGAGGTATATGTGCATGCTTGGATCAGAGCTGCTTGTGTGTGTAGAGGTATATGTGCATGCTTGGATCAGAGCTGCTTGTGTGGAGAGGTATATGTGCATGCTTGGATCAGAGCTGCTTGTGTGTAGAGGTATATGTGTATGCTTGGATCAGAGCTGCTTGTGTGTAGAGGTATATGTGCATGCTTGGATCAGAGCTGCTTGTGTGTAGAGGTATACAGGCATACCCCGCATTAACGTACGCAATGGGACCGGAGCATGTATGTAAAGCGAAAATGTACTTAAAGTGAAGCACTACCTTTTCCCCACTTATCGATGCATGTACTGTACTGCAATCGTTATATACGTGCATAACTGATGTAAATAACACATGTGTAACAAGCTCTATAGTCTCCCCGCTTGTGCACAGCTTCGGTACAGGTAGGGAGCCGGTACTGCTGTTCAGGACGTGCTCACAGTCGCAAGAGCGAGCTGCCGTTTGCTTATTGGGCGCTATGTCCTTACTCGCGAGTGTACTTAAAGTGAGTGTCCTTAAACCGGGGTATGCCTGTATGTGCATGCTTGGATCAGAGCTGCTTGTGTGTAGAGGTATATGTGCATGCTTGGATCAGAGCTGCTTGTGTGTAGAGGTATATGCGCATGCTTGGATCAGAGCTGCTTGTGTGGAGAGGTATATGCGCATGCTTGGATCAGAGCTGCTTGTGTGTAGAGGTATATGCGCATGCTTGGATCAGAGCTGCTTGTGTGTAGAGGTATATGTGCATGATTGGATCAGAGCTGCTTGTGTGGAGAGGTATATGTGCATGCTTGGATCAGAGCTGGAGTGTGTGTAGAGGTATATGTGCATGCTTGGATCAGAGCTGCTTGTGTGTAGAGGTATATGTGCATGCTTGGATCAGAGCTGCTTGTGTGTAGAGGTATATGTGCATGCTTGGATCAGAGCTGCTTGTGTGGAGAGGTATATGTGCATGCTTGGATCAGAGCTGCTTGTGTGTAGAGGTATATGTGCATGCTTGGATCAGAGCTGCTTGTGTGTAGAGGTATATGTGCATGATTGGATCAGAGCTGCTTGTGTGGAGAGGTATATGTGCATGCGTGGATCAGAGCTGCAGTGTGTGTAGAGGTATATGTGCATGCTTGGATCAGAGCTGCTTGTGTGTAGAGGTATATGTGCATGCTTGGATCAGAGCTGCTTGTGTGTAGAGGTATATGTGCATGATTGGATCAGAGCTGCTTGTGTGGAGAGGTATATGTGCATGCGTGGATCAGAGCTGCAGTGTGTGTAGAGGTATATGTGCATGCTTGGATCAGAGCTGCAGTGTGTGGAGAGGTATATGTGCATGCTTGGATCAGACCTGCTTGTGTGGAGAGGTATATGTGCATGCTTGGATCAGAGCTGCTTGTGTGTAGAGGTATATGTGCATGCTTGGATCAGAGCTGCTTGTGTGTAGAGGTATATGTGCATGCTTGGATCAGAGTTGCAGTGTGTGTAGAGGTATATGTGCATGCTTGGATCAGAGCTGCTTGTGTGTAGAGGTATATGTGCATGCTTGGATCAGAGCTGCTTGTGTGTAGAGGTATATGTGCATGCTTGGATCAGAGCTGCTTGTGTGTAGAGGTATATGTGCATGCTTGGATCAGAGCTGCAGTGTGTGTAGAGGTATATGTGCATGCTTGGATCAGAGCTGCAGTGTGTGGAGAGGTATATGTGCATGCTTGGATCAGAGCTGCTTGTGTGTAGAGGTATATGTGCATGCTTGGATCAGAGCTGCAGTGTGTGGAGAGGTATATGTGCATGCTTGGATCAGAGCTGCTTGTGTGGAGAGGTATATGTGCATGCTTGGATCAGAGCTGCTTGTGTGTAGAGGTATATGTGCATGCTTGGATCAGAGCTGCTTGTGTGTAGAGGTATATGTGCATGCTTGGATTAGAGCTGCTTGTGTGTAGAGGTATATGTGCATGCTTGGATCAGAGCTGCTTGTGTGTAGAGGTATATGTGCATGCTTGGATCAGAGCTGCTTGTGTGGAGAGGTATATGTGCATGCTTGGATCAGAGCTGCTTGTGTGTAGAGGTATATGTGCATGCTTGGATCAGAGCTGCTTGTGTGTGTAGAGGTATATGTGCATGCTTGGATCAGAGCTGCTTGTGTGTAGAGGTATATGTGCATGCTTGGATCAGAGCTGCTTGTGTGTAGAGGTATATGTGCATGCTTGGATCAGAGCTGCTTGTGTGTAGAGGTATATGTGCATGCTTGGATCAGAGCTGCTTGTGTGTGTAGAGGTATATGTGCATGCTTGGATCAGAGCTGCTTGTGTGTAGAGGTATATGTGCATGCTTGGATCAGAGCTGCTTGTGTGTAGAGGTATACTGTATGTGCATGCTTGGATCAGAGCTGCTTGTGTGGAGAGGTATATGTGCATGCGTGGATCAGAGCTGCAGTGTGTGTAGAGGTATATGTGCATGCTTGGATCAGAGCTGCTTGTGTGTAGAGGTATATGTGCATGCTTGGATCAGAGCTGCTTGTGCTGGTGATTACTTTTGCTGTTCTTTGCCTCACGGAATACATGTTTGGTAGATGTGAGTCCCCCTCCTCTTTTATCAATTTTTCTTCCCTTGTTTTTAACCCACAGTAATACATTTGTATTGTTATCACTTTCTTGGCATGCCCGTGTGCTTCTTCATAAGGATGCTTTTTTCGTTGTAATACATATCCATTATCCTTTAGCACCACTGTCCATTGTTATCTTAATATATAAAATCGAATGGTTAGTGAGGTTAGTGCTATCTGCGGTGAATCTGATTGGTCCGTGGCCACCCGGACTCTCATTGGCCAAGAGGTACGCCCCACTGTGAGGTACGCCCCACTGTGACACACACACACCCTCCCATAGTCAGCCTCCCACACGACTCTCATTGGTCAAAAGGTACAGTGACATCACTGACACACACCTCCTTCACTCTCACACACTTGCAGTGACACCATACGGCCAGAACCTCTGAGGACTCCTTGGTAAATTGACATATCACACTGTCACCCCCACACTCACCCCTGTCTACACACACGCACACACACACAATCACTGTCATCCCACAAGTCTGAGTCATGCTGTCACCTGAGTTGTCACCTGTCACCCGTGTACACACACACTCACACTGTCACCCCCACACTCACACTCAACCCTGTACACACACACACAGTTTCATCCCACAACTCAGACTCACGCTGTCACCCCGTGTAACACACACACACACACATCACACACTCACCCCTGTCAAACAACAACTCACAATCATGTCACCCCTGTCTACACAGTCACTCACACTCACCTCTGTCATCCCACAACTCAGTAATGCTGTCACCCCTGTGTATACTGCTCTCTGTCATCACACAACTCAGTAATGCTGTCACCCCTGTGTATACACTGCTCTCACCACAGTGTACACACAGCTCTCTGTCAACACACAACTGAGTAATGCTGTCACCCCTGTATATACACTGCTCTCACCACAGTGTATACACTGCCATGGCCGCACATTACCTTAATTCTCCCTCCGCAACGGCCCGCCCATTACCTTAATTGTCCCTCCGCAACGGCCCGCACACTCATGCTATGCCGTGCATTTTTGTAATTAAATTATCCCGATGGCCGCCACGCTTCTCCATCACCACACATGACCGTCACAAAACTGACGCCCATTAACTTAATTCTCCCTCCGCATGCACATTACCTTAAACACTCATGATACGGCGTGGCACTCCCTGTGCACATGGCCGTGCACAAAAAATATACCGCCACTCTCCGCAACTGCATGGCTTACAAGCACATGGCCGCCGCACACATTACACCGCCCGTCACTTTAAATACATTGCCGCCTCTCTGCACATGCCCTTCCCCCTCGGCCGGCCGGCCACCCGGCCACACACACACACACACCTCTCCCCGCTCCAAATCACCTCTCCCCGCTCCAAATCACCGCTCCCCCTCCCCAGCGGCATCACCTATCCCCCTCCCCAGCGGCGCTCAAACTCACCTCTCCCCCTCCCCAGCGGCATCACCTCTCCCCCTCCCCAGCGGCGCTCAAACTCACCTCTCCCCCTCCCCAGCGGCATCACCTCTCACCCCTCCCCGCTCCAAATCACCTCGCTTCCCGCAGCTGCCACGCGGCGCGTAAAATGGCGGACCCCCTTCCTCCCTCGCGGCGCCGAGTCAGAAGATGGCTCCCCGCTCCAAATCACCGCTCCCCCTCCCCAGCGGCACCACCTCTCCCCCTCCCCAGCGGCGCTCAAACTCACCTCTCCCCCTCCCCAGCGGCATCACCTCTCCCCCTCCCCAGCGGCGCTCAAACTCACCTCTCCCCCTCCCCAGCGGCATCACCTCTCACCCCTCCCCGCTCCAAATCACCTCGCTTCCCGCAGCTGCCACGCGGCGCGTAAAATGGCGGACACCCTTCCTCCCTCGCGGCGCCGAGTCAGAAGATGGCGGCGCCCGGAAGTACAGGTAGGTGTCGCTCCCCCACCTCCGGCGCCAAACGGAACTGAGAAAGGGCGCATCAACTGAGACGTGTGTGTGTGTGTGTGTGTGTGTGTGTGTGTGTGTGTGTGTCACTGTCCACTGCCCCCCCCTCCTGTCCACTGCCCCCGCTCCTGTCCACTGCCCCCCCTCCTGTCCACTGCCCCCCCTCCTGTCCACTGCCCCCCCCTCCTGTCCACTGCCCCCCCCTCCTGTCCACTGCCCCCCCCTCCTGTCCACTGCCCCCCCCCCTCCTGTCCACTGCCCCCCCCTCCTGTCCACCGCGCCCCCCCCTCCTGTCCACCGCCCCCCCCCTCCTGTCTACCGCCCCCCCCCCCTCCTGTCCACCGCCCCCCCCCCCTCCTGTCCACCGCCCCCCCCCCTCCTGTCCACCGCCCCCCCCCCTCCTGTTCACCACCCCCCCTCCTGTCCACCGCCCCCCCCCTCCTGTCCACCGCCCCCCCCTCCTGTCCACCGCCCCCCCCTCCTGTCCACCGCCCCCCCCCTCCTGTCCACCGCCCCCCCCTCCTGTCCACCGCCCCCCCTCCTGTCCACCGTCCGTCCCTCCTGTCCACTGTCCGTCCCCCCCCTCCTGTCCACTGTCCCCCCATCCTGTCCACTGTCCCCCCCCTCCTGTCCACTGTCCGTCCCCCCCTCCTGTCCACTGTTCGTCCCTCCCCTCTGGGGAACACGGAGGGAGAGAGAAGGGAACGGGAAATTTTACTCACGGGCAACGCCAGGTCTCTCTCCCCCTCGCCGCTACAACTCACCTCTCTCCCTCCCCGCCGCCGCTCCAACTGGAACAGATGGCGGCGCCCGGAAGGACCCCCTTCCTCCCTCGCGGCGCCCAGTGAGAAGATGGCGGCGCACGGAAGTACAGGTAGGTGTCGCGTGTGTCACTTCCCCACCCCCCCACTTCACCCCCCCCTACCCACCCCCCCCCACTTCCCAGAGCACTCTCTCTACGGCTCAACATCCCCAAGGAGCAGGAGGAGGGCGGCAGGGACTTAATGCTGCTAGGTGAGGAAATGCAGGGGGAGGAATCCATGCCTTTGAGGTGCCCCCCCCCCTGCCTTTGACGCCACCCTCCCCCCTCCCTTTGACGCCCCCCCCCCTCCCTTTGACGCCCCCCCTCCCTTTGACGCCCCCCCCCTCCCTTTGACGCCCCCCCTGCCTTTGACGCCCCCCCCCTGCCTTTGACGCCCCCCCCTGCCTCCGGCCAACGCCGGGTATACACACACACCTCTCCTCCCCCCCATCACACTCACCTCCCTCTCCGGCGCTGACTCCCCTCCCCCCTCCCCCTGCCTTTCACGCCCCCCCTCCCTGCCTCCGGCCAACGCCGGGTATACACACACACCTCCTACACCCCCATCACACTCACCTCCCTCCCCGCCGCTCATTCACCTCCCTGGCGCTGACCCACCTCCCCTCCCAGCCGCTGACCCACCTCCCCTCCCCGCCGCTGACTCACTTCCCCTCCCCTGACTCCCCTCCCTGGTGCTCCCCTCCCCGGCGCTCCACTCACATCACCTCCAACACACTGACTGACACACACACACGCTGACTGACGCACACACACGCACACTAACTGACGCGCGCACACACTGACTGACACACACACACACACTGACTGACACACACACACACACTGACTGACACACACACACACACTGACTGACACACACACACTGACTGACACACACACACACTGACTGACACACACACACACTGACTGACACACACACACTGGCTCACACACACACTGGCTCACACACACACACACTAACTGACGTGCGCACACACACACACACTGACTGACACACACACTGACTGACACACACACTGACTGACACACACACCGACTGACACACACACCGACTGACACACACACCGACTGACGCACACACCGACTGACGCACACACCGACTGACGCACACACCGACTGACGCACACACACCGACTGACGCACACACACACCGACTGACGCACACACACACCGACTGACGCACACACACACACCGACTGACGCACACACACACCGACTGACGCACACACACACCGACTGACGCACACACACACCGACTGACACACACACACACCGACTGACACACACACACACCGACTGACACACACACACCGACTGACACACACACACCGACTGACACACACACACCGACTGACACACACACACACACACACCGACTGACACACACACACACACCGACTGACACACACACACACACACACACCGACTGACACACACACACACACCGACTGACACACACACACACACACCGACTGACACACACACACACACCGACTGACACACACACACACACACACACACCGACTGACACACACACACACACACCGACTGACACACACACACACCGACTGACACACACACACACACACACACCGACTGACACACACACACCGACTGACACACACACCAACTGACACACCGACTGACACACACAC
The DNA here is from genome assembly GCF_040206685.1 of Ascaphus truei. NCBI lineage: Eukaryota > Metazoa > Chordata > Amphibia > Anura > Ascaphidae > Ascaphus > Ascaphus truei. The sequence continues at coordinate 74,291 of NW_027453925.1, read as the reverse complement.
CGACTGACACACACACCGACTGACACACACCCACACACCGACTGACACACACACCCACTGACACACACACACACACCGACTGACACACACACACCGACTGACACACAAACACCGACTGACACACACACACACCGACTGACACACACACACACCGACTGACACACACACACACACACACCGACTGACACACACCGACTGACACACACACACACACACACACCGACTGACACACACACACACACACCCACACACCGACTGACACACACACACACACCGACTGACACACACACACACACACACCGACTGACACACACACACACACACACACACACCGACTGACACACACACACACACACGACTGACACACACACACAACTGACACACACACACACACACACCGACTGACACACACACACACACACACACACACACACCGACTGACACACACATACACACACAACCGACTGACACACACACACACACACACCGACTGACACACACACACACACCACACCGACTGACACACACACACCGACTGACACACACCACCGACTGACACACACACACCGACTGACACACACACACCGACTGACACACACACACACACCGACTGACACACACACACCGACGACACACACACACACACACACCGACTGACACACACACACCACACACACACACCGACTGACACACACACCACACACTGACTGACACACACACACACACACCGACTGACACACACACACACGACTGACACACACACACACACACCGACTGACACACACACACACACACCGACTGACACACACACACACACACCCACTGACACACACCACACACACTACACACACACCCGACTGACACACACACACACACGACGACACACTGACACACACACACACACACACTCTAGTCTCGATCTGACACACACACACACACACACGACTGACACACACACACACACACACACACACACACCGACTTGACACACACACACACACACACACCGACTGACCACACACACACACACACACACCGACTGTCACACACACACACCGACTGACACACACACACACACACACCGACTGACACACACACACACCGACTGACACACACACCGACTGACACACACACACGACTGACCACACACCGACTGACACACACACACACCGACTGACACACACACAAACAACCACACACCGAGTGACACACACACACACACACCGACTGACACACACACACACACACACCGACTGACACACACACACACACACCGACTGACACACACACACCGACTGACACACACACACACACACACACCGACTGACACACACACCGACTGACACACACACCGACTGACACACACACACACACCGACTGACACACACACACACACACACGACTGACACACACACACACACACACCGACTGACACACACACACACACACACCGACTGACACACACCGACACACACACACTGACTGACGCGCACACAAACCCTGACTGACGCACACACTGACTGAGGCACACACACACGCACACACTGACTGTGTGTGCGTCAGTCAGTCTGTGTGTGTTTGTGTTTCTGCCTCAGACTCACAGACGCGCGCGCAAACACACAGTGACTGACGCACACACGCTACATGAAGCTGTAAAGACTGACACACACACCGACTGACACACACACACCCGACTGACACACACACCGACTGACACACACACCGACTGACACACACACCGACTGACACACACACACACACCGACTGACTCACACACACGACACACACACCGACTGACACACACACACACACACACCGACTGACACACACACACACACACACACCGACTGACACACACACACACACACACACCACCGACTGACACACACACACCGACTGACACACACACACACACACCGACTGACACACACCACACACACCGACTGACACACACACACACACCGACTGACACACACACACACAACACACCGACTGACACACACACACACCGACTGAGACACACACACACACACACCACCGACTGACACACACACACACACCGACTGACACACACACACACACACACACACACACCACCGACTGACACACACCACACCCACTGACACCACACACCCCCACTGACACACACACACACCGACTGACACACACACACACCCCCACACACACACACACTGACTGCCGCACGCGCACACACACACTGACTGACGCGCACAACAAACCCTGACTGACGCACACACTGACTGAGGCACACACACACGCACACACTGACTGTGTGTGCGTCAGTCAGTCTGTGTGTGTTTGTGCCTCAGACTCACTGACGCGGCGCGCGCAAACACACAGTGACTGACGCACACACGCTACATGAAGCTGTAAAGGAGGGGGGGGGGGACTGGATTGATGTGAATGGGGGACAAACAGAGAGAGGGGGGAGGAGAGAGAGAGGAACGGGAACATTACATCACGGGCAACGCCGGGTCTCTCAGCTAGTTATATCATAAATCAAGACAGTTTCTGGGCATACAGTGACGCACTGTGTTGATGCGGTATACTTTGTGTCACATATATATATATATATCTTATACTAATACTTTGTGTCACATATATATATATATATCTTATACTATATTAGTGAAAGCACTGTATGTTTGCCTGCCTGGATGTCCGGTGTCCCTAGGGGAAATCTCATTGGTCCCTTGGGTCGCCCGCCCCCGCACACCTCTCATTGGCCTGAGGCGGAGTGACGGCCCACACACACACACACACACACACACACACACACACAACACAGCAGCTCTATATAACACACACACACACACACACACACACACACACACACACACACACACACACACACACAACACAGCAGCTCTATACACACACACACACAACACAGCAGCTCTATACACACACACACACACACAACACAGCAGCTCTATACACACACACACACACAGACAACACAGCAGCTCTATACACACACACACACACACACACACACACACACACACACACAACACAGCAGCTCTATACACACACACACACACACAACACAGCAGCTCTATACACACACACACACACACACACAACACAGCAGCTCTATACACACACACACACACACACACAACACAGCAGCTCTATACACACACACACACACACACACACAACACAGCAGCTCTATACACACACACACACACACACACACACAACACAGCAGCTCTATACACACACACACACACACACACACAACACAGCAGCTCTATACACACACACACACACACAACACAGCAGCTCTATACACACACACACACACAACACAGCAGCTCTATACACACACACACACACACAACACAGCAGCTCTATACACACACACACACACACACACACAACACAGCAGCTCTATACACACACACACACACACAACACAGCAGCTCTATACACACACACACACACAACACAGCAGCTCTATACACACACACACACACACACACACACAACACAGCAGCTCTATACACACACACACACACACACACACAACACAGCAGCTCTATACACACACACACACAACACAGCAGCTCTATACACACACACACACAACACAGCAGCTCTATACACACACACACACACACAGCACAGCAGCTCTATACACACACACACACCCTCTGTCCGCCCCCCTCCCCCCCCCCCTCACGTGCGCCATCCTGCACTGGCTCCGGACGGGAAGCGCGGCCCTCCTACCCCAGCCGCTCCCTTACCTCCCCGGCGCTACCACCCGCTCAGGTAAGTCACTGTGCGTCCCGCCTCAGCCTCAGGCCCACTGCGCGTCCCGCCTCAGCCTCAGGCCCACTGCGCGTCCCGCCTCAGCCTCAGGCCCACTGCGCGTCCCGCCTCAGCCTCAGGCCCACTGCGCGTCCCGCCTCAGCCTCAGGCCCACTGCGCGTCCCGCCTCAGCCTCAGGCCCACACAGGGCGCTTCCTACCGCCGCTCAGCCAGACGCCACATCGAGCGGGCGCCGGGGGGGGGGGGGGAGCGTGAGTCTTAGGCCCACACAGGGCGCTTCCTGCAGCCGCCTGCACGCCTCACTCAGCAGGACGGCACATCGGGGGACCAAGCGGCCGCCGGGGGGGGGGAGCGCGAGTCACAGGGAACGGGGGGGGGGGGGGAGTCACGGGGAACGGGGGGGGGGGAAATGCCCATACATAAATTATGACAATACATATGCCCACCGCTCTCCACCCCCCCCACTCCCCTTTCCCCCCCCCCACTCCCCTTCCCCCCCCCCCGCTCCCCTTCCTCCCCCCCCGCTCCCCTTTCTCCCCCCCCGCTCCCCTTTCTCCCCCCCCCCGCTCCCCTTTCTCCCCCCCCCCCGCTCCCCTTTCTCCCCCCCCCCGCTCCCCTTTCTCCCCCCCCCGCTCCCCTTTCTCCCCCCCCCCCGCTCCCCTTTCTCCCCCCCCCCCGCTCCCCTTTCTCCCCCCCCCCCCGCTCCCCTTTCTCCCCCCCCCGCTCCCCTTTCTCCCCCCCCCGCTCCCCTTTCTCCCCCCCGCTCCCCTTCTCCACCCCGCTCCCCTTTCTCCCCCCCCGCTCCCCTTTCTCCCCCCCGCTCCCCTTTCTCCCCCCCGCTCCCCTTTCTCCCCCCCCCCCCCGCTCCCCTTTCTCCCCCCCCCCGCTCCCCTTTCTCCCCCCCCCCCGCTCCCCTTTCCCCCCCCCCCCGCTCCCCTTTCTCCCCCCCCCCCGCTCCCCTTTCTCCCCCCCCCGCTCCCCTTTCTCCCCCCCGCTCCCCTTTCTCCCCCCCCGCTCCCCTTTCTCCCCCCCCGCTCCCCTTTCTCCCCCCCGCTCCCCTTTCTCCCCCCCCGCTCCCCTTTCTCCCCCCCCGCTCCCTTTCTCCCCCCCGCTCCCCTTTCTCCCCCCCCGCTCCCCTTTCTCCCCCCCCGTTCCCCTTTCTCCCCCCCCGCTCCCCTTTCTCCCCCCCCGCTCCCCTTTCTCCCCCCCCGCTCCCCTTTCTCCCCCCCCCGCTCCCCTTTCTCCCCCCCCCGCTCCCCTTTCTCCCCCCCGCCCGCCTTTCTCCCCCCCGCTCCCCTTTCTCCCCCCCCCGCTCCCCTTTCTCCCCCCCCTGCTCCCCTTTCTCCCCCCCCCGCTCCCCTTTCTCCCCCCCCCCCGCTCCCCTTTCTCCCCCCCCCCGCTCCCCTTTCTCCCCCCCCCCGCTCCCCTTTCTCCCCCCCCCCGCTCCCCTTTCTCCCCCCCCCCCGAAACCTTTACAACAAATACTCACCTATTGTTCCACGAGTTATAAATAATACTACCTATTACGCATTTACATCCCGGGCAACGCCGGGTCTCTCAGCTAGTATATATATATATATAAAATCAAAAAATAAATAGACTATACCGTTCTGTGGCTAACGAAATGCTTTTATTTGTGCGAGCTTTCGAGATACGCTGATCTCTTCTTCTGGCGGTGTTACAATGAATGAAGCAAGCAAAGGGTATACTTAAAAACAGTGTCTCTTGGAATGTTATCTGTGCTTGTCTCTTCTCCCCCCCCCCCTTGTGTGAATGTGATTTATGGCTAGAGGTGTTAAATCGTTCCTGAAAGTTAGTGATGTAAGAGTGTGTGTGTGTATCTGTGTGAATATAAATGAATGGAGAGCCCACAGTTTATACAGTGCTTTACAAAAGGTGTGTGTGTGGAGTGGGAGTTAATATAAATTGTGTGGGTAGGTGTGGAAATGTGAGAGATTGTAGCAAAACTAAAAGTGTGTGTAGATACTATGTGGTCCCTATTGGTGTATAGGGATGGAAAAACAAGGAGTATTTGTATGTGTAAGAGACAGCTGTGTGTGCATACATATAGCACAGTATGTACAGACATGGCCTTTAGCGCTCATGGGAAGAGAGTTCACTTGTGTCAGTAATGACTCATAAAATTTCGATCTCTGTTTAGGCCACCGCTAAGTGTCCCGAACAGTTGCATATATTTCTATTCGTGCAACCATCTCTATTTCGGTGTTTTAAGATTAACTTTGAGTATGGCAACCCCCAGATCGTCCATCTTATGGATAGAGTCAGAGAAATGTTCGCCAACAGGACTGTCTCTTGTTCCGCATGTGATGCTGTGCGATGCAGGTTCATTCTCTTGTTTAGCCCCTGCCCCGTCTCACCTATGTAGTAGCAGCCCCCTGGACATTTCATGCACATGATGAGGTACACGACATTGCTGGAGGAACAGGTGAACCTTCCTCTGATTTTGTATTCCCGATTCCTGTGTGGTATTTGTATTGTGTCCGCTGTATAGAGCATTGCGCAGGTTTTGCATCTTGCGTCCTGGCCTGGCATATATATAATTATATATATATATATTCCACAGAAGCAGCCGGCACTCCACTTGCAAGTAGAAAAAATTGGGTGCTTGTCCCATAAAGCAATAATAAACCATACGATTCCGTTTGAAGCACGAGATCAGGAGACAGCACTCTGGTAAGTTTGATCACAAGTTTTTGTACTGAAAAAGACACATAAACCGACGTGTCACGACAGGTCACTCTGCGCGTATTCTGACAGGCCGAGACGGCGTTTGCAGGGAGCTCGGGCGGTGGTAACATCTCTGCGGTGGCGCGGTCCGGATCCCAATACGTTCGCCGCGGAACCCGCTCTGGGCTTCAGTGTAAGTCTCCGTCTCCCCCTGTCAGCCTCAGGCAGCTGTTTAGCTATATTTTTAGCCAATCCAGGATTCCTTTATCCCGTTTTATTGAACACTGTCTTCCTTTTTATTATTTTATATACCGTTTGTCATGTTGTTTATAGATTTAGTTTCATTTAGTTATATTTGATTATTCATGTGGTTTGTGTTCATTGTAACCGAACCCGGATCTGTGACGCATATGTACTGAGGTGGGGTTGGATCCCCTCGGTTATTTCTTGTTTTATTAATAAATAATTTACTATATTTTAATCTCTGGTGCGCATTGTGTGCATTTTTCTTCTTGTCTGCACAGTGCTTCAGATTCTGCATCTGAAAAAATGCCGGTGGATCGGGATGTGAGGTAGGGAAGTGACGTCCGCAGCCGGAACGTTATTGCCACGCCTCCAAATATTCATTGCCACGCCCCCAAATCGCGCCCGATGCATACCCTGCAAAGCCATTAAAAAGCTCAGGCTTCAGCAAGTGTATTGCAGCGTGTGTGCGCCTTCCCTCCTTCTGAAATACTATAGACCAGGCCTGCACAACTCGTAAAGCGAGAAGGGCCAAAATGCTCCAAGGAAAAAAAATTTGGGCCGCACGGGTAAAATCATCATCATCATCTCTCCTCCAGCACCTCTCATCATCATCCTCATATCTCCCCCAGAACCCCTCACTATCAACCTTTGCGATACTCCCCATCTATCTCTCATACCCCCATCTCTCCCCCTCACCCACACATAATACTCCCTCTCCACAAACACACAATACCCCACTGCACACCACACACATCCCACGCCCCCTGCACCTCACATCCTTCTACCCCCCTGCACCTCACATCACTCTCCCCCCTGCACCTCACATCACTCTCCCCCCCTGCACCTCACACCACTCTCCCCCCCTGCACCTCCCATCTCTCCCCCTGCACCTCACATCACTCTCCCCCCCTGCACCTCACATCACTCTCCCCCGCTGCACCTCACATCACTCTTCCCCCCTGCACCTCACATCACTCTTCCCCCCTGCACCTCACATCACTCCCCCCCCTGAACCTCACATCACTCCCCCCCCTGAACCTCACACCACTCTCCCCCCCCTGCACCTCACATCACTCTCCCCCCCTGCAACTCACATCACTCTCCCCCCCTGCAACTCACATCACTCTCCCCCCTGTACCTCCAATCACCCCCCCTGCACCTCCAATCACCCCCCCTACACCTCCAACAACCCTCCCCTGCACCTCCAATAACCCCCCCTGCACATCCAACAACCCTCCCCTGCACCTCCAAAGACCCCCCCTGCACCTCCAATGACCCCCCCTGCACCTCCAATGACCCCCCCTGCACCTCCAATAACCCCCCCTGCACCTCCAATAACCCCCCGCACCTCCAATGACCCCCACACCTCCAATCACCCCCCCTGCACCTCAATCACCCCCCTGCACATCCAACCACCCCCCCTGAACCTCCAATCACCCCCCCTGAACCTCCAATGATCCCCCCTGCACCTCCAATCACCCCCCCCTGCACCTCCAATCACCCCCCCCCGCTGCACCTCCAATCACCCCCCCTGCACCTCCAATCACCCCCCTCTGCACCTCCAATCACCCCCCCTGCACCTCCAATCACCCCCCCTGCACCTCCAATCACCCCCCCCTGCACCTCCAATCACCCCCCCTGCACCTCCAATCACCCCCCCCTGCACCTCCAATCACCCCCCCCTGCACCTCCAATCACCCCTGCACCTCACCCCCTACACCTCACCTCCCCTGCACCAAGTTTTTTTTTTTTTAAATCTCATTGCGGGCCGCACAGAGAGGCCGGGTGGGCCGCACAGAGAGGCCGGGCGGGCCGTACAGAGGGGGCCGCACAGAGAGGCGGGGCGGGCCGCACAGAGAGGCCGGGCGGGCCGCACAGAGAGGCCGGGCGGGCCGCACAGAGAGGCCGGGCGGGCCGTACAGAGGGGGCCGCACAGAGAGGCGGGGCGGGCCGCACAGAGAGGCCGGGCGGGCCGCACAGAGGCGGGGCGGGCCGCACAGAGAGGCGGGGCGGGCCGCACAGAGAGGCTGTTATGTTGTGCAGGCCTGCTATAGACGCAGCCGCTTACTGAATAGGCCACTGTGTCTCTGTCTCTCTCTGTGTCTCTGTGTCTCTGTCTCTCTCTGTGTCTCTGTCTCTCTCTGTGTCTCTGTGTCTCTCTGTGTCTCTGTGTCTCTGTCTCTCTCTGTGTCTCTGTGTCTCTCTGTGTCTCTCTGTGTCTCTCAAATCAAAACCAGCTTTGTTGGCATGACAAAAGAACATTTCAGTATTGCCAAAGCGTGAGTAATAGGGGGTGTGGGACAATGATTACACGAATACTAGGGGGTACGGTTTAATGGTTATACAGTACATTACTTTTGTCTCTCTCTCATTCTCTGTGTCTCTCTCATTCTCTGTCTCTCTCTCATTCTCTGTCTCTCTCTCATTCTCTGTCTCTCTCTCATTCTCTGTCTCTCTCTCATTCTCTGTCTCTCTCTCTCATTCTCTGTCTCTCTCTCATTCTCTGTCTCTCATTCTCTGTCTCTCTCTCTCATTCTCTGTCTCTCTCTCATTCTCTGTCTCTCTCTCATTCTCTGTCTCTCTCTCATTCTCTGTCTCTCTCTCATTCTCTGTCTCTCTCTCATTCTCTGTCTCTCTCTCATTCTCTGTCTCTCTCTCATTCTCTGTCTCTCTCTCTCATCCCTGTATGATAGGTATGTTCCAACTCTATTTTTTGCTCTTCTTTTCCGTTTGAGAGGAGGGAGTCCCTCACCTCTTCAGCCACACACCAGGAACGCTGGATTGCTTACAGACGCTCGGAGAGGCGGATACAGTCGTGGATTGCAGGCACTGATTTATCTGGTAAGTACCGCAAACATGCTTGAACAAGGGCCGTAGACATTTTATTTGATGGTTTAGATTACCATTGTCTGTGGTTGTTAGTTATTGGTATTACAGTTTTTTGATGTTGTTACGAATCAAATACATTTTGAAGTAGTAATCCCCTCCGAACTGGGCATTCCTGGCCAATAATGCCCTGGCTGTAAGAGTTGAAGGGCCCAAGCAAAGCCCCCACCTCTATACACACTAACACTGCAGGGGCATCAGAGTGTCTTATTGTCATGGCAACAGGAGGTGTCACGTGTCTCTGTGTCTCTCTGTGTCTCTGTGTCTCTCTGTGTCTCTGTGTCTCTCTGTGTCTCTGTGTCTCTCTGTGTCTCTCAAATCAAAACCAGCTTTGTTGGCATGACAAAAGAACATTTCAGTATTGCCAAAGCGTGAGTAATAGGGGGTGTGGGACAATGATTACACGAATACTAGGGGGTACGGTTTAATGGTTATACAGTACATTACTTTTGTCTCTCTCTCATTCTCTGTGTCTCTCTCATTCTCTGTCTCTCTCTCATTCTCTGTCTCTCTCTCATTCTCTGTCTCTCTCTCATTCTCTGTCTCTCTCTCATTCTCTGTCTCTCTCTCATTCTCTGTCTCTCTCTCATTCTCTGTCTCTCTCTCTCATTCTCTGTCTCTCTCTCATTCTCTGTCTCTCTCTCATTCTCTGTCTCTCTCTCATTCTCTGTCTCTCTCTCATTCTCTGTCTCTCTCTCATTCTCTGTCTCTCTCTCTCATCCCTGTATGATAGGTATGTTCCAACTCTATTTTTTGCTCTTCTTTTCCGTTTGAGAGGAGGGAGTCCCTCACCTCTTCAGCCACACACCAGGAACGCTGGATTGCTTACAGACGCTCGGAGAGGCGGATACAGTCGTGGATTGCAGGCACTGATTTATCTGGTAAGTACCGCAAACATGCTTGAACAAGGGCCGTAGACATTTTATTTGATGGTTTAGATTACCATTGTCTGTGGTTGTTAGTTATTGGTATTACAGTTTTTTGATGTTGTTACGAATCAAATACATTTTGAAGTAGTAATCCCCTCCGAACTGGGCATTCCTGGCCAATAATGCCCTGGCTGTAAGAGTTGAAGGGCCCAAGCAAAGCCCCCACCTCTATACACACTAACACTGCAGGGGCATCAGAGTGTCTTATTGTCATGGCAACAGGAGGTGTCACGTGATGTAATTTGTTTAATAAATTATTTTTTAAGGTGTCCCGGTTTTTCATTTTCGAAATCTGGTCACCCTATTCATCAAGCAGAAAAAGTGAAGAAACAATTGTAGTTTTGCTAATGGACGTCATTTTGGCATATCATTAGCTTTGAGGATACCCATTAATATGAAGAAAAGTAACAGCCATTCCCAATGTAGCCCCCCTTCCCTGGGCCAATCGCAGATCGGGCCCCCTCCTCTGTACTAGGGCCTGGCTACGTGTCTGAGTGTGGTGCATACCTGCTGGCAACAGGGGGGCCTGAGTCTCCCGCGATGGTATGGGGGATGATAGGATCAGGTTTCTGGGGTGAATGCCTTCGTCTCATTTAATGGTGCAGCACCTCCATCTCTGAGCCCCAGGAATACGGGTGGAATCCTTCCAGAGAGTCGTCCCCCCCCCCCCCCCGGGGATGAGAGATTCCAGTCTCACACTGTATATCTTTAAAAGCAGCCGCAGCTCTTTATTCACAGCAGCAGAATAGCAGCAACAAGACTGTCAATCAGGTACAGGGTGTCTTCCTCCACACAGGACTGCTCTCCCTCAGGATGGTCTCTGTGTCCCTGCCACCACCCCAGGTCAAGGGCACCCAGGGTGGGGCTAGCTCTTCCCTCGCCCCCTAAACAGGGTGAGAGGAATTGGTCCACCTCCCTAAGTAAGGTTGCATCAGCTCTACTCAGAGGCTGATGGCTCCCCTTCTCCAACGGCCAATTGATATAGGCTCTCTCTGTCACCCTGGGCCAGCCAGGTGACAGACTCAGCAGACTCTAACTCTGGACTGAACTCTTAACTCTGACACACACTTCTACTAAATAGGAAGTGCACTGCTCTTTATGATATTGGCAGGCACTGCCCCTGTGTCTCTGCCTCCACACAGGGTCAGGTACCAATTTCAGGAATGTCCCGTTATTAGCGTAAACACAACAGAGTTCCATGGATCTAGCATTAAGACTGTAAGCTCTGCAGGCCAGGGATTTCCTTTCCTATTGTCTGATTTTGTTTGTTGCACTTATTGTACTATAATTCCCTGTACTTGCCTCTCTTATAAAGCGCTATATAAATAAAGATTTCCATACATAATATATCTTAATGCATCTTAAGACACCTTAGAGTTCCCTCTATAAGACACTTTATGGTCCACTCAAGTGAATAGTCTGTAAGGAGTCTAAGGCTGCGTCCATAGAAGGACAAGCAGCGCTGAGGCGTGCGGACGCTCCGCGCTGAGCCCCTGCATCCTCAATGAGGATGCCTTGAGAGGGGGCTCATGCGAGCGTCCGCGGGCGTGCTCAGGCTTTGGAGTTTTCAGCCGAGCGCCAAGCTGTTTTTCAGCGCGCTGTCGGCTGAAAACATCCAATCAGCCTTAAGCAGCGTCAACGTCACGGCGCCGTGACATTGACGTCAGTGCATCGCGGGCGATTGGCCCAGCGACGTCACTGCCCCGCCTCCAACCACCTCCCCCCGGCTCCCTTCGCGCACGCTGGCTCCGTGGAATCGGGCTGACTTAAGCAGGAGAGCCTCAGCGTTAGCTCGCATCCGCTCTCCCCACCCCTCTATGGCCCGGGCCTTAGTTACTGTACAGCATTGTAAAGTGCCTTGCTGGCCTAGTACAATTTAGTAAATATCCTAAACAATGTCGTCTTAGGCAAAATGTTGCTGATCTTTGCTCTAAAAATGACTATGAACTAAAGAGAAATAACAATCTCCCTTGTGAGCACATTCACATGTCTCAGACAGGTCTGCAACCCTGCTTTTCACCATTATCCCATACAGCTTCCACTGCAGCCAGGGACTCTGGGAAATGACATGCAAATGAGCACAGTGTCACCTTTTGCTTCAAATCTATTTTAAATGAAATTAGCCTTGTACTTCTGGTGGAGAGAGTAGGGGTTTGGTGCTTTATACGTTACATATTATTAAATGTTAACATCAAACAAATATTGTCATTATGTTTGGTGCTACTTATTTCTTTTTCATTAGGATTTATTTATTCATCTTTCATTATTATTATTTACTAGCTGAGAGACCCGGCGTTGCCCGGGATGTAAATGCGTAATAGGTAGTATTATTTATAACTCGTGGAACAATAGGTGAGTATTTGTTGTAAAGGTTTCGGGGGGGGGGGGGAGAAAGGGGAGCGGGGGGGGGGGGAGAAAGGGGAGCGGGGGGGGGGGAGAAAGGGGAGCGGGGGGGGGGGAGAAAGGGGAGCGGGGGGGGAGAAAGGGGAGTGGGGGGGGGGGAAGAAAGGGGAGCGGGGGGGGGGGGGAGAAAGGGGAGCGGGGGGGGGGGGGAGAAAGGGGAGCGGGGGGGGGGAGAAAGGGGAGCGGGGGGGGAGAAAGGGGAGCGGGGGGGGAGAAAGGGGAGCGGGGGGGGGGAGAAAGGGGAGCGGGGGGGGAGAAAGGGGAGCGGGGGGGGGGAGAAAGGGGAGCGGGGGGGGGAGAAAGGGGAGCGGGGGGGGAGAAAGGGGAGCGGGGGGGGAGAAAGGGGAGCGGGGGGGGAGAAAGGGGAGCGGGGGGGAGAAAGGGGAGCGGGGGGGGGGAGAAAGGGGAGCGGGGGGGGGGAGAAAGGGGAGCAGGGGGGGGAGAAAGGGGAGCGGGGGGGGAGAAAGGGGAGCGGGGGGGGAGAAAGTGGAGCGGGGGGGGAGAAAGGGGAGCGGGGGGGGAGAAAGGGGAGCGGGGGGGGAGAAAGGGGGAGCGGGGGGGGGGAGAAAGGGGAGCGGGGGGGGGGAGAAAGGGGAGCGGGGGGGGGGGAGAAAGGGGAGCGGGGGGGGGGAGAAAGGGGAGCGGGGGGGGGGAGAAAGGGGAGCGGGGGGGGGGGAGAAAGGGGAGCGGGGGGAGAAAGGGGAGCGGGGGGGGGGGAAGGGGAGCGGGGGGGGGGGGGAAGGGGAGCGGGGGGGGGGGAAGGGGAGTGGGGGGGGGGGGAAGGGGAGTGGGGGGGGGGGGGAAGGGGAGTGGGGGGGGGGGGGGGAAGGGGAGTGGGGGGGGGGGGGGAAGGGGAGTGGGGGGGGGGGGAAGGGGAGTGGGGGGGGGGGGAAGGGGAGTGGGGGAAAGGGGAGTGGGGGGGGGGTGGGAGAGCGGTGGGCATATGTATTGTCATAATTTATGTATGGGCATTTCCCCCCCCCCCCCGTTCCCCGTTACTCCCCCCCCCCCCCGTTCCCCTGTGACTCGCGCTCCCCCCCCCGGCGGCCGCTTGGTCCCCCGATGTGCCGTCCTGCTGAGTGAGGCGTGCAGGCGGCTGCAGGAAGCGCCCTGTGTGGGCCTAAGACTCACGCTCCCCCCCCCCCCCCGGCGAACCCGCTCGATGTGGCGTCTGGCTGAGCGGCGGTAGGAAGCGCCCTGTGTGGGCCTGAGGCTGAGGCGGGACGCGCAGTGGGCCTGAGGCTGAGGCGGGACGCGCAGTGGGCCTGAGGCTGAGGCGGGATGCGCAGTGGGCCTGAGGCTGAGGCGGGACGCGCAGTGGGCCTGAGGCTGAGGCGGGACGCGCAGTGGGCCTGAGGCTGAGGCGGGACGCACAGTGACTTACCTGAGCGGGTGGTAGCGCCGGGGAGGTAAGGGAGCGGCTGGGGTAGGAGGGCCGCGCTTCCCGTCCGGAGCCAGTGCAGGATGGCGCACGTGAGGGGGGGGGGGAGGGGGGCGGACAGAGGGTGTGTGTGTGTGTATAGAGCTGCTGTGTTGTGTGTGTGTGTGTGTGTGTATAGAGCTGCTGTGTTGTGTGTGTGTGTGTATAGAGCTGCTGTGTTGTGTGTGTGTGTGTGTATAGAGCTGCTGTGTTGTGTGTGTGTGTGTATAGAGCTGCTGTGTTGTGTGTGTGTGTATAGAGCTGCTGTGTTGTGTGTGTGTGTGTGTGTGTATAGAGCTGCTGTGTTGTGTGTGTGTGTGTATAGAGCTGCTGTGTTGTGTGTGTGTGTGTGTGTGTGTGTGTGTATAGAGCTGCTGTGTTGTGTGTGTGTGTGTGTATAGAGCTGCTGTGTTGTGTGTGTGTGTGTGTATAGAGCTGCTGTGTTGTGTGTGTGTGTGTGTGTATAGAGCTGCTGTGTTGTGTGTGTGTGTGTGTATAGAGCTGCTGTGTTGTGTGTGTGTGTGTGTGTGTGTGTATAGAGCTGCTGTGTTGTGTGTGTGTGTGTGTGTGTGTATAGAGCTGCTGTGTTGTGTGTGTGTGTATAGAGCTGCTGTGTTGTGTGTGTGTGTGGGCCGTCACTCCGCCTCAGGCCAATGAGAGGTGTGCGGGGGCGGGCGACCCAAGGGACCAATGAGATTTCCCCTAGGGACACCGGACATCCAGGCAGGCAAACATACAGTGCTTTCACTAATATAGTATAAGATTAACTTTATTATATTTGTTGTTGTCATTATTATTATTGTTTACTGTTAGCTGGAGTATGGCTCACCCAAGAACCACTTTCCCCTGTATGGTGGGCAGACATAGTGCAGACTTGACCCCTGACATTTATAAAAAGATGTTGGAATATGTGACACTGCTGCTTAATAAACACAAACACAGGCGCGCCATGTATTGTTCTGACATTGGTTTATTACACAGAGACACGTCTTTATAGAGGGTTGTCACACTAACAGCCTGGAAGGGGTTAATGCAGGGTCACCAGCCCAGTCCCCTCTCCTATGATTGGTTGCTGCTCTCGTACAGGAGCCGCGATTGGTCCCCTGTCAATGTCAGAAAAGGCGCGCCAGTTTTGCTGTCTCCATGGCGACCATGGCGGCCGCCGGAGATCGGCCTGCAGCGCGGCCCGGCTTCCAGGTTACCTCCCCGCCGGTGAAGATGTTAGCGGGGCGGCTGAGGGAATGCGTGCGGCGGCGGCCCGGTTCCTTCTGGCTGGAGAAAGGAGCCGGCGGGCTGGAGGTGGGCCTGGTGTGGATGCAGGGCCGGGTGCTGCACGTACGGCCCGAGCGCGGCGTCACCGTGCGGCTGAGCGACGACACTCACACCTTCACCGTGTGCGGGGCCGACCGGGTGCCCAAGGGCAAGCCCTGCCTGCAGCCAGGTAACCGGGGGGTCCGCACGCCCTGCCTGCAGCCAGGTAACCGGGGGGGTCAGCAAGCCCTGCCTGCAGCCAGGTAACCGGGGGGTCCGCACGCCCTGCCTGCAGCCAGGTAACCGGGGGGGTCCGCAAGCCCTGCCTGCAGCCAGGTAACCAGGGGGTCCGCAAGCCCTGCCTGCAGCCCGGTAACCGAGGGGTCCGCAAGCCCTGCCTGCAGCCCGGTAACCGGGGGGTCCGCAAGCCCTGCCTGCAGCCAGGTAACCGGGGGGGTCAGCAAGCCCTGCCTGCAGCCAGGTAACCGGGGGGGTCAGCAAGCCCTGCCTGCAGCCAGGTAACCGGGGGGGGTCCGCAAGCCCTGCCTGCAGCCAGGTAACCGGGGGTCCGCAAGCCCTGCCTGCAGCCAGGTAACCGGGGGGGTCCGCAAGCCCTGCCTGCAGCCAGGTAACCGGGGGGGTCAGCAAGCCCTGCCTGCAGCCAGGTAACCGGGGGGGGTCCGCAAGCCCTGCCTGCAGCCAGGTAACCGGGGGGTCCGCAAGCCCTGCCTGCAGCCAGGTAACCGGGGGGTCCGCAAGCCCTGCCTGCAGCCAGGTAACCGGGGGGTCTGCAAGCCCTGCCTGCAGCCACGTAACTGGGGGGTCCGCAAGCCCTGCCTGCAGCCAGGTAACCGGGGGGTCAGCAAGCCCTGCCTGCAGCCACGTAATCGGGGGGTCCGCAAGACCTGCCTGCAGCCAGGTAACCGGGGGGTCCGCAAGCCCTGCCAGCAGCCAGGTAACCGGGGGTCCGCAAGCCCTGCCTTCAGCCACGTATTTGGGGGGTCCGCAAGCCCTGCCTGCAGCCAGGTAACCGGGGGGGTCCGCAAGCCCTGCCAGCAGCCAGGTAACCGGGGGGTCCGCAAGCCCTGCCTGCAGCCAGGTAACCGGGGGGTCCGCAAGCCCTGCCTGCAGCCAGGTAACCGGGGGGTCCGCGCGTGGCTATCACTGTCCTGCCTCACACGGGAGGAGGGCGCCATGATTTCTTCTCCCGCCCCCTAAACAGCAACACCAGCCTCTCACCCTCTCACCCTCTCACCCTCTCACCCTCTCACCCTCTAGCGTCACCTAGATAGAAGCCAGGCAGATCACACTGGTTTTCTATGAATCGCAACTGATTTTAAAGTCCTGTTTATATCAGCAGTCAGGTCTGATATAAAACAGTAGTAATGTTTCCACCGCCAGTGTATGCAGTGCTGTACATAGAATGTTTGCAGGCGCGAGCCGCTACCCCATAGAGCTTACAATCTATGTCTGAAGCACTTATTCCCATGACCTGTTATTTGTAATTTATATGATTGTCACATGTATTACTGCTGGGAAGCGCTATGTACATTTAATGGCGCTACACTGGCGACACACTTTATTCGAGCTTGGCTAGTCCCACGAATTCGGGTATACCCGGGTGTATTGAGGTTTGTGACTGTTTTCTGCCCGAGTGCATTGAGTTATTTTCCAAGCAGGGATTGAAGCATTTTATTCCCGCTGGCTGCAATACTGCACAGTATATATATATATACTGCATTACAATTCATGAATTTATGCCATCTGGTAGACACGCGAAGCATTGCAGCCTATTAAATCCTAATCATTATCATTTAACAGATCAGCCGCCCATCAGCCAGGCATGAACCCAGGCTGGGAAGGCAAATGCAACGGGGCTTGTCAGAGGTGAGGAGTGGCGCATTCCAGGTATCTGCCAGGTACATACCGGGTATTTGCTCGAATAAAGTGTGTCGGTGCAGTATATAAAAAAAGACATTTGTAGCCCTTTTTCTGACACTCTAAGCGACTTCGGGTAACTGCGCGCACCTGCGGCTCCAGGAGATCTGAGCCTCCGCTAGCTGGGAGCCTGGGGTAACACTTATTAGCGCAGCGCCTCCACTTACCCAGGATCACCGTCATGTAAGATTCCCCTGGGCAAGAAACACACCGATACAATGCGTGCAACCAACTTTACTATGTGCAATAATAAACTTATACTCTATATGAACCGTGGCAATAACCCAATATGCATACACTTATCTTATAACACTATACTTATACTCTATCATACCCTAACACCGCTAACTGATAATGTCCTTCTAACATCAGTGGCTCGGCCACACCCCTAGGGAATATTGTCCTGTACAATAGTGGCTCAGCCACGCTCTTATGAGTGTCTCTATCCCGTCACCGCGTGCCCCACACACCGTGTCCGTGTAATAGTACGATAGCGGTGTGTACTCGCTAGTGTCTCCCTATAGTTATGCCTAAGGCGGGATCAGCGCCTGTTGACCGGTGTTGGTGCACTTGACGTACAGTATCTACTACCTTCCGGTCACGGCGGTGACCGGTAATACTTGGAAAAGGATCAGCCGAATCCTTGCTTGTCTGGGATGTCCGCAGTGCAGCTGTCTGGTCCCAAGCAGCTCACCAGCAAACCTGCTCCGCACGCTTGTCCCTAACTGTGTACACAGTAAGGTGACTGATCGCTAGCACTATGGCCGTCCCTGCAGCACAGCAGCACACTGTGACTCAGGGGTTTCTCCTAAGGGCCTGCGGGGTAATGCTAGCCTATGCAGGCGGGTCACGGACCCCCTGCACGCATACACCCTCCTCCGTTACCTTCCAGATCCCCTCTGACTAGCCTCTCCCCCACGCTTCCCTTTCCTCCTCCCGTAATTCTAGCCTTCCGATTGGCTCCTCAAGTCAGGTGACTGCCCAGGAGCTCATGGGAGTTGTAGTTCCTCAGCGGAGCTTCTCTGCCTTGAGCTGCACAGACTCACAGCTATTGCATCAGCGCAGACCTCCACATGACTCTCCTGAACAGTCAAAACACCAACTGAACACACATATGAGGCTCCTACCACATCCCTACACATACATCTATTATTTGGTGCCTGCGGCACAGGGAGATAACGTGACTTGCTCAAGGTCACAAGGTATGGGGGGGGGGGGATTGAGTGTGTGTGGGGGGGGATTGAGTGTGTGTGGGGGGGGATTGAGTGTGTGGGGGGGGATTGAGTGTGTGTGTGTGGGGGGGGGGTTGAGTGTGTGTGGGGGGGGATTGAGTGAGTGTGTGTGGGGGGGGATTGTGTGTGTGGGGGGGATTGAGTGTGTGTGTGTGTGTGGGGGGGGGATTGAGTGTGTGTGTGGGGGGGAATTGAGTGTGTGTGTGTGTGGGGGGATTGAGTGTGTGTGGGGGGGATTGAGTGTGGGGGGGGGGATTGAGAGTGTGTGGGGGGGGGATTGAGTGTATGGGGGGGATTGAGTGTGTGTGTGTGGGGGGGATTGAGTGTGTGTGTGTGGGGGGGGGGGGTTGAGTGTGTGTGGGGGGGGGATTGAGTGAGTGTGTGTGGGGGGGGATTGTGTGTGTGGGGGGGATTGAGTGTGTGTGTGTGTGGGGGGGGGGGGGGATTGAGTGTGTGTATGGGGGGGAATTGAGTGTGTGTGTGTGTGGGGGGATTGAGTGTGTGCGTGGGGGGATTGAGTGTGGGGGGGGGGATTGAGAGTGTGTGGGGGGGGGATTGAGTGTATGGGGGGGATTGAGTGTGTGTGTGTGGGGGGGGATTAAGTGTGTGCGGGGGGGATTGAGTGTGTGTGGGGGGGGATTGTGTATGGGGGGGGATTGAGTGTGTTTGTGTGTGGGGGGGGGTGTGTTTGTGTGTGGGGGGGATTTTGTGTGTGTGTATGGGGGGGGGATTGTGTGTGTGTGTGGGTGGGGGATTGAGTGTGTGTGTGGGGGGATTGAGTGTGTGTGTGGGGGGATTGAGTGTGTGTGTGTGTGGGGATTGTGTGTGTGTGTGTGTGTGGGGGGGGGAGTGAGTGTGTGTGTGTGTGTGTGGGGGGGGATTGTGTGTGTGTGTATGTGGTGTGTATGTGGTGATTGATTGAGAGAGAGAGTGTGTGTTGTAATGCAGTGGTGCGCAAACTGGGGGGGGGCAATAAGGTGCAAGATTTAGGGGGGCGCAGGCGACGTGCGGCGAAATCTGGGTGCGCGGGCCGGCAGACGCTTTGCGCGGGAGGACGAAAAAGCTGTACGCGAGGGGCGGCCAATAAGATGTGCACGGGCGGGCAGCCGAAGATGTGTGCGGGTGGCTGAACAGGATAGTGCAGGTGGCGGCCTCGTGATGGTGTGTGCGCACGCGCAGGGGCTTCGGAGGTACGGGGAGGAGCACGCCCGAGCACGGTGAAGTCAAACGCCCCTCCCGGTGTCTGCCCTGCAATAGCGCTGTGTTCCTGCTCTCCTCCGCTGGCAACCTGCTTCGCTGCGATCCTCTGCGAGGGAAAGGGTCGGCTGCCACTATATCAATCATACTATGAATGTACAGAAATAATAAAAAAAAAGTGAAAACATTGAAAACGGAAAAAATAAATAAGGTAGAAACAAAAAGGGGGGGGAGATGGAAGGGAGGTAGCAAAGAGGTGGATGAATGCCCCCCAAAAGTATTGCCTTTGTGCACCTACGCTCTCCCAAGCTCAGCGCTTGGGGAGACAAACAAAATTGACTTTGAAGTGCGCTCAGCAGAAGTCAATGCACACACACAGCCACACACACACAGACACACACACACAGACACACACACACACACACACACACACACACATACAGCCACACACAGCCACACACACACACAAATAGCCCCGATCCACGCTTGCAAAATGATGCAGGACACCCTGCGCTCAGGCTTGGAGAGTTGGTGATGTCACCGCTCTCAGCGGCAGCGTGGACGCAGCCTAATTTTGCAAGCGCGAGCTGTTGAAATATGTAAGTATTTATAGACATATTTGGATTTATATTGTATACCGTTTAATAAAGGTTTTTTTTTTTTCATGTGATTTTGATTACGTCAGCCAGGGGGGGCCCGAGAAATTTTATGGATGAAAAGGGGGGCTCGGCATAAAAAGTTTGCTCACCCCTGCACTAAGCTGCGCTTTCAGCTCATAGACCTCACATTATAAACGTGTAATTATAGTCTCACCTTAATGTAGTGTAAAAGAAAATGATGTACAGATTTGGTCGCATCTATTAACGCAGGTTAACGGTGGCAGAACGTTAACGCAGCTCTATTTGAACAAATGGCACAGCGCTATATTTCTTAAATGGGTGCAATTTATTGCATTATTTGTGTAATCTTATCAGGTGGTACAGGCATACCCCGCATTCACGTACACAATGGGACCGGAGCATGTATGTAAAGTGAAAATGTACTTACAGTGAAGCACTCCCTTTTCCCCACTTATCGATGCATGTACTGTACTGCAATCATCATATACGCGCATAACTGATGTAAATAACGCATGTGTAGCAGTCTCTATAGTCTCCCCGCTTGCGCACAGCTTTGGTACAGGTAGGGAGCCGGTATTGCTGTTCAGGACGTGCTGACAGGCGCATGCGCGAGCTGGCGTTTGCCTATTGGGTGATATGTCCTTACTCGCGAGTGTACTTAAAGTGAGTGTCCTTAAACCGGGGTATGCCTGTACACTTGTACAGGAAATCCTAAAGTTGATGTCCCTGGGGCAGCTGAGGGATTTTCACCCATTCAGTCCTGGAGGGTCCTGCGCCCCCCTCCTGCATTTCCTAATCATGTGTTCGCTCCTTAGGCCTCGGATATTTTATTTATTTATAAAATGTTTTACCAGGAAGGAAGCAATACTTGAAAATGAGGTAACTCTCAATATATGTCCTGGGCACAGAGTTATGATGACAGATACATGGTTACAAATCCATAGTTACATTAAGTGAACATGGTATACATTATATACAAGACATTGCATGCACAGTTAGAGATAATATATATATTATAGGCGCATGTAACCGTTACAGACCAGATTAAAATGTGAGACAGCCTTCGTTTTGAAAGCACTTAGACTGGTGGCATCTGCAAGAGTCTCTGGTAGGTTGTTCCAGTTTTGGGGTGCACGGTAAGGCCGTGATTATACCCGAAGCGGCGGAGCGCAGAACGTTGTGCGCCACCAAAACAAATAAAAGTTTTCCTATGAGCGCACACTAAGAATGGGTGACCAACGAGGCGGCCAAGTGCGCAAATTTTCGAACAGATCCAAGAATTTTATTTTCTGGAGCGATGGCCGCGTCATGTGAGCGGTTCAGCCAATGAGACTGAACCACTCACGTGACATCATGGCCTCGCCTCCCGATGCCTCCTGCCTGCAGTGCAAGTTTCGGGCAGCGCATCGCACGGAGGTAGCGCGCGTGTCCCGCCGCCGGTGGTATAATGAAGGCCTATGAGGAGGAGCGGACGGATACTTTGTTGAACCTTAGGACCATGAGCAGTCTGTTGGAGTCTGATCTCAGATGATAAGTGCTACACGTGGTAGGGGTGAGGAGCTTGTTCAGATAGGTGGGTAGCTTGCCGAGAAAGTATTTCAAGGCAAGACAGGAAAGATGAACTTTGCGCCTAGACTCTAGTGATGACCAATCTAGTTCTTTGAGCATTTCGCAGTGATGTGTGTTGTCGTTGCATTGGAGGACAAAGCGACATATTGAATTGTAGAGGGTATCAAGGTTGCTAAGGTGGGTTTGGGGTGCTGTGCCATGTACTACAGTATGTCCCCATAGTCGATAATTTGCATTGGCTTCTGCTGTGTGATATAGTGCGTGTGCGACAGAGCACATGGCGTTGTGCGCGCCTGTCGCCTGAGTGATCTGTGGACTTTAGATCGCTCGTGACGGGGAGGCGTGGCCGTGACATCACTAGGCCTTCCCTAATGTCTCTCACGGGAGACCAGGAGATTTTACACTTATTTTTACCGGGATCATTCGCTAGGCAAACAAGGTGGTAAGAACAAAATGCAGTTTATTCGGGTAAACCCGCGTACAACACAATGAATACACAAAATACAGCTAAAAGCACACTTGCTGGGGGTGAAATCTAGGCTCTACTAGGTGCAGGGCGAATGCTTCGGTACGCTTAACCTGACCGGGATATACACCCGGGCTTTCTGGTCCTCTTTTTGGCTTCAGTTCCTAGCCGCGACCGCTACGTTCCAAATGAGAACTTGAACTTCACGTCTGACTTAGTCTCTGCAGGGCAGACTTTTCCTAGCTTCAAAACCAAGCCGGTTGCTCTGGTATTCGTGACAGCAACTTTGAAAAGTCCGCCCTAGCTTCATCGACACAAGTCACTAGATCGTCTGGTTCTCTGACTGGGGTTTTCTCCTTACATACCCTCCACTGTTCTATGTTCAGCATGGAGGAAGGAGCGACCAATTGGAGCATGGGAAACCCTGCCGCCAACCGATAAGAATAGGGGCTCGTCCTTTGACTGACGCCAGAGGAGGGGACGGGCTAAGCCGGCTCGGGATGACCCGTGGGCGGGACATACGGATTGACCAATGGGAAAACGCGCCGACATTTTGCTGCTTCCCCTAGTCAACCCCTTGTCACCTACTGGGCAGACTCCACTGAGTCTGGCAGATCAGAGTGTCCTCCCCGCAGGGGGTCTCTGTTCTCCGGACCCAGTACTAAGCCCTGCCCTGGCCACTTCACACCCCGACACCTCTCAACATCCCTTCTCCTCTCCGATGTCTATGCAGACTTCCCGGCACCTATATGGATGCCTGAGCTGGCTGAATAGACATTTATAGTAAAAGCACATGTAACGGTATTTCTGGCCCGGCCTGACCCACCCAATCTCACATTGGCCCCTGTGGTCTAACCGGTCCCCATTACAGTGTGATAGTGTCTGGTGGTGCACCTGTTGGCAACAGGACTCCTGAGTCTCCCGCATGATGGTGTGTGGGGAGGACCCGTCCAGACAGGCAGCTGAGGTAGTGTGCGGAGTCCTACCTAGTTCCAGTGCAGCGCCTCCACCTCATCAGGGTCCCTTCGGTCACTTGGGGATGGTCCTGACGAGGAACTCCTCTGTGGTGCTCCTCTCTGTACATTCACTCCACACATGTACACGAGAGGGTTTGTGATTAAGAGCATCTTTATTGGTTGAGGTGGGCTAACTGCCCCTCGCAGTAGTTTCTCTAGCCACTCATTGTCCCTCAGTGCTTCCCTTTGAAAGGTGTAATTCTCCTTTAATAGGGATTCCCTATCCCAGCCGGGATGTCTTTACCCTGTGCCAGGTCCCTGGACACAGTCTTCCTGTTCAGCTACTATAACATAACTCTCGCAGACTATTCAGAACTCCTACAGAACTCAGGACTCAGATAGAACTAACTATTAGACACAGTGCTGTGCCTTATGTACACTCTGGAAGCTGACACACCTCTGACATCACTAACCATGGAATCAGAGCATGTGACCACTCCCATCCATACACAGGGCACCCCACCAGGGTGTGAGGGCAAACCTCCATAATTACTGCTGGCATGCCCACAACTTACCAGGCCTTACTGTCAGCAGGAGAGATGACTGTAGCCATTTTACATGACCGCTACACACAAATGAAATAAAACATACTTTAATACATAGGATAACTTGGGCAGACTCATAGCTGTAAGGGAAATAGGACTGGGATATCTGGGCTTGAAAATCAGGAGTCACTGGGCAGCCCTGGTGTAATTCAACCCACGTACTGGCAAATCATGCCTGCACGCCAGGGAGAATTAGGAGACTACTGATATCTTTGCCCCCCCCAAACTCCTGCAAACAACATGATTGCATTTCTACCCAAATATCTCACCTAAAACTTACATATAGAACGTTTCATGAGTCTTAGGCTCAGGGAACATGAAAAGTGGAAACGAAGCAAAAGGAAAAAGCAGGCACTAATACTCCGGAAAGTAAAAAAAGGTTGAATGAAATCCAGGAGAGCGTGTGCCCATAAAGACTATTTTAATGGAAACCACAAAAAATATACAGCTACATTACGGGGTACACAAACCCCCACCAACGCGGCTCGAATTGCGTTGGTGGGGGTCTGTGTACCCCGTAATGTAGCTGTATTTTTTTTGTGGTTTCCATTAAAATAGTCTTTTTTTATGGGCACACGCTCTCCTGGATTTCATTCAACCTTTTTTTACTTTCCCGAGTATTCGTGCCTGCTTTTTACTTTTGCTTCGTGTCAAGTCATCCAGAAAAAACAGAAGCACACCCCCTACTGTGAAAGAAGAAACCTGGACAGCCAAAAGGACATTACCAACTCTAACTGTGAGTTATTTTATCACAAGCACATTCTCCATTCTGACATTATATGCTGGGACACTTTATTGTGTGGCCCCTTACTACAGTGCTCGTGGGGGCCCTAGCCCACTAGTCAGATTACAATGGAGCAGTGATTAATACATGATTGTTCTGTGTCCTATGGATTGGCTATCCCTTATCCATTATCCAGGGGGTTTTCATTTCAGGAATCATTATATACATTTATTGAACGTTACAATTTTTGTACTACATATTTTGAGGGTTTTTTTGAGAGCACCACACATTTTTTCCATTTTTCTATGAAAAGTGGACAGGCAGGGGACACTTTAACGTTCACATGTTATAATGCCTGGCCCCTGGCTTATGGTGCCAGGTAGCTGCCAGGGGCCCACCGTTCCAGTGGTAACCTTTATTGTATAGCCTGGTTACCCCCTTTATCGTATAGCCTGGCACCCCCTTTGGAGGGAAGTATTATGGGAAATGGGGGGGTCCCAGAGTTGAAATGAATGCGGTTCAGCTTGGGGAGACCCTCTGCTTCAATCCTGTTTTAAAAAAAAAATTTTTTATAAAAAGCGAGTGACTTGCTCCTTCAGAATACTGATTTTCATGTTCGGTTAAAGCCTTACTTCACAAATGTAGTAAAGTGCTTTAAAACATTTTTTTGATTTCAACCTTCCCCAGCGATCTCATCTGTCTATCTTAACCTTGTGTCGCCCTGCTCCTTACTTCCCTTCTCCTTTCCCACTCAACCTGTCTTCACCAACCTACTAACACTTCTCTACCTCCTTTGATACCTAACCTACCAAGTCCTACTTCACGTCCCCCTTCACTCCACTTCCAGTCACCACTCCCACTATCTAACTTGCACATTTCTATAGCTTTCTGATTTCCTCACTTCTCCACATTTATTCTTCTTTCTTTCTAGCTCCCTACTTCCTCTCCTCCTTGCTCTCCCCTCTACCACTTCCTTACTACTTGCTGCATCCCTACCCCACTTTAAATTCAAGTCTACTTCCTTACTCCTTCTTATAGTATTGTCTCCTTAAATGTCTCCACTTCGGCTTATTTCCTCTCATCTACTTGCTTTTATCCTCTTACTAACTCCCTCTCTATCACTCACCCTGCCCTTACTCGCTTAATGGTTCTGCCGCTACGGCGCTATACTAATTCCCTTCCCGTATGTCTTTCTATTCTTCCCAGACGCAAAATTCAAAAAGCCCGCGTCGGGCCGGTGAGGTGACTAATCCAGGCCTGCGCGGGTCATCCGGCGCATTCTGGACGCCTTGATGGGCTTACGGCTGTCCTTGGTCTTGCTGGTGACGTCATCTGGTCGCGCCGGTGGGAGCTGGTTCCGCGCCACCTCCAAGATGGCGCCGCTCCTTCCGGGGCACAGCTGTGATGCGTATCCGGGGGGCGGCCATTTTGGAAGACGTCTCTCACCAGTGCGGAGGTGCGTGCGCCCGCTCCTGTTTCCCGCTCACCGCTCTCTTCCTGCTCCTGCGGTTCACTGTGGATTCCCGCCTTCTAGAGCTGCTTCGCCATCTTGTGTCGGGGGCCGCCATCATCAGAAAGGTAGGCCGCAAATTTTCTCACCAGGGATTCAGTTTCATGCAAGGTTGCTTGATCACTGGACATCTGTAGTTGGGGTGTCGGGGATCACCGCTCTTTCACTCGGGGGTGAGTTTCTTTATTTGGTGACAGCTTCACCGTGGCCGGGGACCAGACCTCAAGTAGGGGGACGAGAACTGGAGGAGAAGCAAAGAAACACAGGTTGCTGAGGCCATGACACCGAGGGATTAGCCTGATACACTACAGGGGTGAACAAAGCCGGGACAGACTCTGGTTATGCATAGTATATGTTAGGTTTTATTCATTCAAGCTCAGGAAGAGCGAGGCAGGAGTGGGGGGGAGTGACCTGCTTCAAAAATCCGCATGGGCCACGCACTAGGGGGGAGGAGGGTGGATCTCCTGGGCCCTAGTGAAGTCCTTTGGGACTGGACGCGGTGGGTGAGTGAACTTCATCCCACGTTTCCTCCGGGCGGTTGGAGAGGAGTCCAGCTTCCCAAAGGCGGTGATCTCGTCAAGGAGGCGACGTCGCCGAGACGACGAGAATTCTACTGTCTTTTGTCTTGTCTAGTGTTTGTTGTGTCCCCCCAGGTGTACCCTCTTGTGTGCTCCCCCTTGTGTATTGCTGTAGGTGGTGAAGTGAGGTATTGCAGTTCGAGAAGAAGAGGAGGTCGGGATTGTGGTCCAGGTGCATCAATCAAGAACAGATATCGGCAGCAAAGTCATCTCATACTTTTAAATGAGTAAGGAACTCAGGCTAGTATCACATAACATTAAGGGGTTTAACAGCCCGGTTAAACGCAGAATCGCCTTCCGAGATTATAAGCGTAAAGGGGCAGAAATTCTGTTTCTGCAAGAAACACACTTCTCTCAAGACAACTACCCCAAATTCCTGGATAAGGACTACCCGACACACTTTTTGTCTTCCGCGAAAGTCAAAAAAAAAGGGGTGGCCATACTAATTCATAAAAGAATACCGTTCGTACCCGATAGGACTTTCAAAGATAAAGAGGGCAGATTCCTCATAGTAAGAGGTGCAATCCAAGGGTTCCCAATTACTCTAGCAACAATATATGCCCCTAATGAGACGGCCCCCGTTTTTTTCTCTACCTTCTTTGGGAAACTCAACAAAGTGGCCAGAGGTAATATCATTGTCGCTGGAGACTTGAACAGGGCACTACGGGAGGACCTTGACAGATGTTCATCCACTAATATTACACACAGATCTGACATACTAACAATTAAAAAAGGGTTACGTGACTGCCAACTACTCGACATCTGGAGGGAACAACACCAGAGACTGAGAGAATACACCTTCTACTCACACCCACATGACACATATAGCAGGATAGATTACTTCCTTGTATCCAACAGAATGGTCCCTGGGGTCTCTCGCACCGAGATCCATGATATTTCATGGTCAGACCATGCATCTATAGAGCTGCGGTGCACACTAATCCCACTAGACAGACCTAGAGCGAACTGGAAACTAAACGAAATCTTGCTGAAAATCCCAGCCCTACAGGTGGAAATTGGGGAAAAGCTCACACAATACTTCGAGGAGAATGAGGGGAGTGTGGCTACGCACTCCAGACTGTGGGAGGCCCATAAGGCTACCCTCAGGGGGGTCATTATGAATCTGGCCGCTAAACGGAAAAGAGAACGGGAGGGAAAAATTTTGAAGCTAGAGGAACAGCTAGCAGAGCTTTCCTCCCTCCACAAAAAAATAAGAATGCCCACACGTTAACTCAAATACTAGCCATTAAAACTAGTCTTAACCTCCTCCTCTCCGCCCAGGCCGAGAAGGAATTGACCTGGTCCAAGCGGAAATTTTATGAAAAAGCTAACAAGCCTGACACACTACTTGCCAATAAGCTAAAAAAACAAGCTTCCAAACTATCACATTCACGCAATTCGAAACCAAGATGGGGACCTTACCTCCATCCCAGCGAACATAGCAGGGGAATTCAAAAAGTATTACGAAATATTATACAATGGAGATAAGGTAACCCATAATCCGAAAACAAAGGAGGATTTACGGACCTTCTTAATAGAGGCACATTTACCCATTTTGAAGAGATGCGAAAGGGAGGCACTCCAGTCGGACTTCACGATGGAGGAACTCTCTGGGGTCATCAAAGCACTAAAACCGGCTAAAGCCCCAGGGCCAGATGGCTTTTCGAACTTATATTACAATAAATATTTAAAAATTCTAGCCCCCCACATGTTAAAGTTATTCAATGAAATCTTAGCAGGGGCCTCATTCCCAGCACAAATGCTCCAAGCCTCAATATCGGTGATCCATAAACCCGGAAAGGACCCGGCAGACTGTAAGAGCTACCGGCCCATTTCACTGATTAACTTGGACCTCAAAATATACTCTAAACTTATAGCCAACAGGGTGGGTAGTGTTCTTCCCGGGTTAATTCACACGGATCAAGTAGGGTTTATCGGAGGTAGACAAGCGGCAGATAACACCAGGAGAATTATTGACCTAATTGATCTGGCCCAAAAAGAAAAAATTCACTCCATGGTGTTAAGTCTGGACGCTGAAAAAGCCTTCGATAGAATAGATTGGCCCTACCTATCGGAAACACTGAGAGCATTTGGCTTTGAGGGACGCCTCCTGCAGGCCATCCTGGCGTTGTATAAAAACCCAACAGCAAGAGTGAGATATCAAGGTTTCCCCTCAGAACAGTTTGAAATCAAAAGCGGAACACGTCAAGGATGCCCGCTGTCGCCACTACTGTTCGCCTTATGTATAGAGCCTTTGGCGGCACACATCAGAAATAACCCAGATATCTCTGGTATCCCTGTGGGAGACCAAATGCACAAAGCCGCTCTATATGCGGACGATGTCATTCTCACAATAGCCAAATCTCTCACATCTCTCCCAAATGTATTCAACATACTGGGCAAATTTAACCAAATTTCGGGATTTAAGATCAATCAGTCTAAATCAGAAGCCCTCAATATTAATCTACCAAAAGAAGTTGAAAAACTGATTGACCTCAATTTTCAGTTCAAATGGCAACCCTCCGCTATCAAATATTTAGGGGTTTATCTCACAAGGGAGTACAAAACTTTATATAAAGCAAATTTCCCCAAGATCATAAAGACGCTGGGGGAGGATCTCCGAACCTGGATGAAGGGGAGCATCTCATGGATTGGGAGGATACATAGCGTGAAAATGAATCTCCTCCCAAAGATGCTATATCTTTTCCAGAGTCTCCCTATCCCTTTGGTGCAGGCGGACATCCTCTCCCTCCAGTCAAAAATTATAAAATTTATTTGGAACGGGAAAAACCCAAGAATTGCTAAAGGAATATTAAAACGTCCCATTCATCCTGCGGAGGGTGAGCGGTGCCTTGCTTGCAGGCCTACTATAAAGCAGCCCAATTAGGGCAGATTTTCCAATGGCACACAGACCCAAGCCTACGGAGATGGGTTGAGTTGGAGAAGAGATGCTGTGCACCAATTGAAATCCGAAATTTAATCTGGCTACCCAGAGAAGGGGTACGCAAGATGAAGAATCCGCTGCAGACCATGGTCAATTCATTATAAGTTTGGGAGGCCACGAAATTCAAATGTAATTTGACTACCAAAACATCATTAATGACACCAATAGTGGGCAACCCAGACTTCGCTCCGGACCTGAATAGCAAAAATTTCTTGATATGGACTCAGAAGGGCTTCTCCCGTCTAAAAGATCTGGAGGGCATAACGACCATACAAACATTTGACCAAATTAAATCCTCTAAGAATATCCCAAACAAATTTTTTAGGTACCTTCAGATCAGAGATTTCTACAATAAAACGCCAATTCGACCGGCGCGAACAAATTTTGAGCAGCTGTGTTCCAGAGATACGGACACAAGGGGACTCACATCTAGAATGTACAGGGAAGTGATCTGCCAGAAGTCGCCCATTGACAATAGACTGAGTTACATGAGACACTGGGAATCAGACCTAGGAGAGACTTTAGAGGACGACGAATGGGACAGAATTATACAGGCGGCGGCGAAAAGCTCAATCTGCACCACATTAAAGGAGAACGCATATAAAGTCCTTATGAGGTGGTATTACACTCCGACGCGCTTAGCGAAATTTGTAAAAGGCTACTCCCCTCTCTGCCCTTAACAGTGTGGGGAAGCAGCTGACCTCCGACATATGTTGTGGTCTTGCACTAAGGGGGCCCCTATTTGGGAACAAATCAGAGATTGGATTCAGCGGATTCTCGATTTGGAGATCCCCCTGGACCCGTGGCTGTTCCTATTGGGCATGCGGATCCAGGGTCTGTCAAATGCGTCGCATAAATTAATCGCGCATTTTGCTACAGCCACAAGATGTGAGATCGCAGCATTATGGAAACAGCAGGAGATACCAATTATCCCTAAGATCAAAAACAGAATTTAGCATGTCTGCCGGATGGAACAATTAACGAGTTTAGTTAATGACTCCGGCACAAATGTTCTAAAGGTCTGGGATCCATGGTTGACCCAGGTAGACATCCCAGGAGTGGACGCCACCTCAATCTTGCACTAATTAAACTAGGTGCGTTCTCCTTTAAGGGCAGATTAGACAACACGACTCAGCGACGCACAGTTAGCAGACCTTCATGTAGTCATAGAATAGGGAAAAACAAATAAAAGAAAGAAACCTCAGAAGAACCTGTCCCAGTTAAAACCCTTAGCTATTGCCTAAAAGGTTGAACAAGAGATATCTAAAAAACTGCACCAGAGCCTGGCAACCTACCACCTCCCTCCCACCCCTAACCTCTTTCCCTGTCCCCTTGTCAAGTTCGTCTGGTCTTGTTTGTAAAGTGTTAAGTGGATGTGTCTTCGAGGCGTCATTACATGTGTTTAACAAAACTGGAAATGTAATAATGGGCTGTGGAACATTGGCTGTATTTGTACTTTCCAATAAAAATTTAAAGTTGAAAAAAAAAAAAACATTTTTTTATATTGCATTGAGTAATGGAAACCCAGGACAGTGTTGGTGCTAGCTAGATATAAACACTCCAGACATGTACCAATCTTTAAACCCTTGGGTATTTAATGTTGGTACAGATAAGAAGCATGGCTTACTCCAACCCGTTTACCCTGTGGTCAAAATATTAGTACAGCTCAACCCCGTTATAGCGCAATCTGCTATAGCGCGAATCCGCATTTAATGCTGTCTGAGCGTGGCTCCCGATTTAAAAACATCTCCAAGGTTTTATTTTTATATAATATTCAATGCATTATTGCTAACAGACACACGCTGATACACATATATACACACACCCCTACACCATGCGGGAATTGAACCCATGATCTTTCATATGCTGGTGCAATTCTCTAGCTGCTACACCACAGTATTGGTGTGATGAATCTGACTCTATAAACAAACGTAACATCTACTGCACAGTGCAGTCCATGGGTGATCAGGGTTCAATTCCCGCATGTGTATTATATAAAATGTATTCACTGTTGGGCTGTCATTGATCAGAGAAGGGTCATGTGACCCTCCTGCGCTCAAAAGTCAGTCAAATTGAAAGCTTGGGAGAGCGTATGTAAGCACCTCGGAGCCTGATGAAGTGGAGAGAGCTGCAGATGCCGGGTAAGTCCTCGCAGAACCGTTCTTCCTGATTGCGCCGACCATTTCGCGATCCTGGTTATAACGTGCTCATTATGTGGACCAAGAGCACCGCGTTATAACGGGATTCAGCTGTATTAAGGGTTTCATATTTTTTTTTTTCATTTACAAACCTACTTTACATCCCTATCATTAAAAAAAATATATATATATATATATATACACACACACACACACACACACACACACACACACACACACACACACACACACACACACACACACACACACACACACACACACACACACACACAGTTAGGTCCGGAAATAATTGGACACTGACAGAATTTTCATAATTTTGGCTCTGTACGCCACCACAATGGATTTGAAATGAAACAACTGAGATGCAATAGAAGTGTAGACTTTCAGCTTTAATTCAAGGGGTTGAACAAAAATATCGTATGAAACGTTTAGGAATTGCAACCATTTTCATACACAGTCCCCTTATTTCAGGGGCTCAAATGTAATTGGACAAATTAACACAATCATAAATAAAATGTTAATTTTTAATACTTTGTCGAGAATCCTTTGCAGGCAATGACTGAAGTCTGGAACGCATGGACATCACCAAACGCTGGGTTTCCTCCTTTGTGATGCTTTGCCAGGCCTTTACTGCAGCTGTCTTCAGTTGTTGTTTGTTCGTGAGTCTTTCTGCATTAAGTTTTGTCTTCAGCAAGTGAAATGCATGCTCGATCGGGTTGAGATCAGGTGATTGACTCGGCCATTGCAGAATATTTCACTTCTTTGCCTTAAAAACATCCTGGGTTTCTTTCGCAGTATGTTTTGGGTCATTGTCCATCTGTAAAGTGAAGCGCCGTCCAATCAACTTCACTGAATTTGGCTGAATCTGAGCAGACAATATATCCCTATACACTTCAGAATTCATCCGGCTGCTTCTGTCTTCGTTCACATCATCAAAAACCACTAGTGACCCAGTGCCATTGTAAACCATGCATGCCCATGCCATCACTGCCTCCACCGTGTTTTTCAGATGATGTGGTACACAGCAACTCTCTTTTTTAGATGTCCTCATTACACAGACTAATGGGGAGTTACATACTGATCTTTTTAGAAAGGATACATACAGAAATGCCATTTTAAGGGCAGATAACCATCATCCTCCTTCTCTTATTGATGCATTACCTTTTTCACAGAAAGTCCGGGTCTGCAAAATCACGAGCAGGAAGGATAATATTGAACCAGCTATTGGAGAACTACGTAGTAGATTCCTGGCTAGGGGATATCCTCCTGCTGTGTTAGACCGGGCACTGGATAAAGAGGTAAGTGCTACCAAAAATAAGAAGGAGGACAGGCTTGTATTTACCACTACGTACAGTCATAAGCGAAGCAGAGGAAAAGACCTCCCAGCCCGACGCTACAAGCCTGGTAGACAGCGTGTATCACGCGCAGGCTGTATTAACCCCCAGCACATCGGAGACCAACCATGTAGGAATAAGCACTGTAGCTGTGATGAATCCTTGATCACATTGAACGGGAAAACACTGGACACGATGGGCCCTTGGTCCCTCTAAGGATTCATTTTGCTGGGGGTTAATACAGCATGCGCGTGATACACGCTATCTTCCAGGATTGTAACATTGGGCTGGGAGGTCTTTTCCTCTGCTTCGCATATTGCTGGTTTGGCCACGGCTGCTCAGCCTGGAATTAAGACTTTCATTATTGACATTATAAGAAGAGGCTTATACCCCGTGAATATGTATGTAATCACTTAATTGGTGATTTGAGAACTGGAGTGCTATCGTTATTTTTTTTTCTAACCATTTATTTATTTATTTTTTGTGGCATCTATTTATTCACATTTTTTCTTTCTGTGGAACATTTTTTTTTATTTCTCTGGAGTGAGTATTCGTGCTATTCCTATCCTGTGTGTTTTTTATTATGGAAGATTATGTAGAAGTGGAGGATGAGGAAGGGGTTACTGATACCTATGCCTTTAACTGTGGAGACACTCACCGTCAGAGGAGGGCAGAGTCAGTTTTTGATGAAGGTGCTAATTTCATCTGTGAAGAGCCTGCTGACTTAATTACCCACTTCCTTACATTGGAAAAACTGTTATCACAGGACATTAGGTATTGGTGGGACATTACCACTCTTGAGAACTATGCTAGAGTTAAAAGGATTCCGTGAGGCTTACGCTTGAAAAAGGTACCGTCCTTTGGCTTTATTAATAAAGATTTTGAGAATGACTGGAAAGCCATATTAGATCATTGCTCATTTAAGCTAATCAAATTGATCATTAAGTATAAGCTAAATTAAAAAAAAGAAAGTGAGAGCCAATGTGAAAGTCCTACAGGATAAATTGAAAGGTTGCAGAAAAATGGAGAATTTTATTAAATATGACCAAACACTTTTAAGCAACGTGGGTGCTATGGAAAAGTCTCTAATGATTAAGAAACAACAAAAGTTTGATAGGGACAAGATAGACTATGAGAAACAGCAAGTTTATATATGGCAACGCTACACTACAAACGCACAAAAGCCACAACCAAAATCTGGTTCTAAATATCAGAATAATAAAAAACAAGGTGACTCCAAGAACCCGAATAAATCCATCCTAAAACGCCATGGAAACGCTTCCAGTTTTGAGTCAGATGGTTCTGACTATGAGAGTCGTTCACTAGGCGTTTCCTTTTGTGATGATGATGATAATTGGCGAGTTAGATCTACCTCCCCTGAAACCGACTCTTCACAAAAATCTGTTATGATGCCCTCTCGGAAAGAAGATAAACCTTCATACTCCTTGTTTCAAAAGGAGTCAAAAAACGAAAGAGGACAAGGAGATCATCAAAGAAGAGAAGGGGGGAGGGGGATCCGGGGGATCGAGCAAAAGAAAGAAATATGCATAGGAGAAGTTGTGGATAATGTTATCAACATTTCACATAAGACTCTTACAGATGACCAGATTGCGGTTCTAAATAGAGGTTTAAATTTTGCCCCATACCAAGATTTTAATTTATTCAATACCATCATTGATCTCCAAAAATTAATTCGCAAATTGTCTCTTAAAAAATATTTTAATAGAAAAAAGGGACAACAGAGGTTCCACTATATTCCACTGATAGAGGTCTAGCTGAGAATGTTGATGGTATTGATGTTTCAATGGAGAATTTGGATTTGCATTCATTTCGTGAACAATGTGCTTTATCAGATCTTAGAGATCTTTATGATGAACAAAATCAGGATTTGGAGCCTGAGATCCCTTCCTCATTCAGCTTCTTTGGGCAATTACACTTAGGTCTTAAGAAGAAATCAACCTTTTGCCCCCATATTTTTAACAATCATAATATTAAGACCTTTGAGAAGCTGGTTGAGAGGGATCTCAGGTTATTGGCTAGGGGTATTGTACCCCGGGGCGTTCCCTCTTTAAATAAAACGAATCTGTCAGATATTGACTTCCAGGAGATGATTGCCCTCAGGGAAGATAGGTCTATTACAATCAAAAAGGCTGATAAGGGAGGGGCCATTGTGGTGCCCTCTTCTTCAGATTATCAGGCAGAGGCACTTAGATTACTTGAGGATGTTGAATCTTATACAAAATTGACATGATCCCACATGTGAGTTTTTACACCTTTTGAAAGAGATTCTTGAAGAAGGAAAGGCCCTATTTGTACTTAACACAAAGGAATATGAGTTTCTCTACAATGCCTCACCTATTGTGCCCATCTTCCACCATCTCCCAAAGATCCATAAGTCACTTGTCCGCCCTCCTGGGCGGCCCATTGTGGCCAGTATTGGATCTTTGGGAGATGGGTTATCACGCTACATTGATGGTTTTTTACAGCCACTGGTAAAAAATCTGCCTTCTTTTCTGAGAGATTCTATGGATCTTTTATCCGCTATAAAAAATGTTATGATAGAAAAAATTAAACTAAACATATACTAAGCGCTTAACCTATTAGCCTAACTTAACAATACATGATAATGATGGATAAGTGCTCTAAATGTTGGAATTCCCTTACAAAGATACAACAATAAACTAGTGAATTCTACAGACTAATATAACAAACTGAGAAGACGGCTGCCTAAGGATTGAAAAACCACAAACCTATCCACAAGGTAAGTACAACAATAGCTTAAAAACAAAAATAAAACAAACAATGAAAGAAAACAGAAATAGTCCTTGGCGCACTATCTGGTATATAAACCTGCAGAAAAATGAAGTCCAAAGATCTTGGTAGTGAGGATTGTTGGTCCGGAATCCAATCGTACTCAAAGTCCTCTGAGGTGGTGGAATCAGATTTGTGCGAATGATGCTTTAATGCATGCCAGACCAATATGATTGGGTTCAAAGCAGGATCTTAATGAATGTTGCAGATGTGTTTTGGGGTCAATGTCTTGGAAGGACTGGTGACCACTCCAGATGTGAAGTATTCAGAAATGTTACGTTCTTCCCTCTGAGCAATAATGACCTTCTGTATGTAGACTCTCTAATATGAGGAAAAAGCCTTAATGGACTGGTCATGCACAGCTGCATCTAAAGACTTAGTAAACAATTATTTGGAAGTCTGACTCCTCCTCCCTGTCAGGGAGGGGGAGACAAAGAGCACGAACGAAAGAGAAGTGCCCGATAGAACAGAAAAGTAGCATATTCAATTTAAGCAAAGTGACACTGACAGATCCACAGAAGAGTGTCATCTCAAAGGGGTTATCTTTTGCGCCAGTGAAGAATCACAATAGCTTTGATCTCTTCATGGATGCAAATAGATTCCTCCGCAAACTCACCCTCAAAAGGTTTTTCATGAATAGAGACCAAGCCCCTAGATTAGGACCAACCATTCCACCAGTAGTAGCACAAGAGGTAAATATGGTCCACACGGGTTTGAAACCCAAGTCCTCCTTTTATCCTCACTTTGCAAAGGGCAATCATCTGGAAACATTTTTCCAGATGATCAACACTGATTTTGAGAATCTGACGATTAACAAACAGAAAATAACAGAGAATCTCACAAAACAAGAAAAAACAGCCTTAAAAGAAATCACAGAGAATGAGGAATTAGTGATAAAACAGGCTGATAAAGGGGGAGGAACTGTTCTGATGGACAGGGATAATTACAACAAGGAATCTTTAAGACTACTGGGGGAGGAAGAAACATACACTAAATTAAAGAAAAATCCAATAAATGAATTTACAGATGAGCTGAGGGTCCTGTTGGAGAGGGGGAGGCTCCTGGAGGTGCTAGACGAGGGGGAATATAAGTTTCTATACAGTGACAAGTCAAAGGTACCGGTATTTTACCAACTGCCAAAAATTCACAAAAGTGAAGTCAATCCCCCAGGCAGACCTATAGTCTCGGGGATTGACTCACTAACATCAAACTTGTCACTGTACATAGACATATTCCTCCAGAAATATGTCACTCAACAAAAGGCATACTTAAAGGATACCACAGATCTATTAAATACACTGAGCAAAGTCAGGTGGGAGAAGAATTTCTTAATGGCAACATGCGACGTTGTGTCGCTATATACATCAATAGACCACACAAAAGGATGTAGAGCCATAAAAAGATTTTTATTGAAAGATGCTGACCTAACAGACATACAAGCTGACTTTATTATTGATGGAATCATGTTCATTTTACAGCATAACTTTTTTTGGTACGAGGGAAGTCATTACTTGCAGAAACGAGGAACGGCGATGGGGACCAGGTTCGCCCCTAGCTACGCCAACCTCTTCATGGCATCATGGGAGGAAGATAACATCTGGCCTAATGGAGAGCTTGGGGAGGGCCTGGTCCTCTGGCGTCGGTTCATCGATGACGTGTACCTAATCTGGGGGAATGGAGAAAGTAAGTTACAAGATTTTCTAACAGGCATAGACAATGTAGAACTCAATCTAAAATTTACAAGCGAGTACAGTGACAGGCGAGTGAATTTCTTAGACCTAGAAATATATATAGAAAACGATCAAATAAAAACAAAAACATTCTTTAAGAAAACTGATAAAAATAACTACATCTTACGGACGAGTTGCCATCTCCCGAGGTGGATGGACGGAGTTCCATCAAGCCAGTTCACCCGAATTAAGAGGAACTGTAGTGAGAGGGAAACTTTCTTACAACAATCCAATGAACTAAAGGAAAGATTCATAGAGAAAAAATACAAGGAGGAAAAGATAGATGAGGCTCTACTAAAGATAGATAAATTGGAGAGGGAAGATCTCCTAAAACCTAAATTAAGGGATAAAACGATAAAGAACAAATCAGACTTTGCATTCCTCACTAACTATAATGGGGAAGCCAAGGAAATTAGGAAAATCATAAATAAGCACTGGCCAATACTGAAGAATGACCCAATTTTGGGAAGCGAACTACCTGATCATCCAAATATCATCTTCAGGAAAGCACGAAATTTAAAAAACACACTAGCTCCCAGTGTCCTTAAACAGAAAGCCAAGCCCCAGAACTGGTTACAATCCAATAAAGGTTTTCATGGATGCAAGACATGTAGAGCGTGTCAATTTAAATCGAACAACAAATTGGAGTTTACATCTAACAACACAGGGGAAAGATTCAATATAGAATCCAGTCTAACATGTAGGTCAGACCATGTTGTGTACCTCCTGGAGTGCCCTTGCAAACTACAATATGTAGGGAAGACTGAGAGACCAATAAGAACTAGGATTATCGAACATTTGAGTAGCATCAAGAGATCTCTTTTAACTCACAGTCTCTCCAAACACTTCATGGAGAAGCACCAGGGGGACACGACAGGTCTGACTTACACACCTATAGAATATGTCTCGGGCCACTGGCGGGGGGGTGACCGCAATCTGGAACTCATGAGAAGGGAGACCTTCTGGATTCACAGGTTGCGGACACTCTCACCCAGGGGACTCAACATGGAAATCGAGATTGCACCCTTCTTGTAACCTGTATAAGATGTAAAATTGCTGATGTGTTGAATTAACCGGTTCTTCTGTCTTTTCCTCCTTCTGCTGTTCTCTCTCACAGTGTGCAACTGCCATCCGTTATCCTTTATTATAAACCACATAAGAACTAAGATGTAACACACTACCTGTCATCCCTAGGTTAGGTTTATTGTTTAGGATTTTATGCCATTTGTATAAACTAGTATCTATATTTATAGACACCCTCATATATATGTGTATGTATTTTTTAAGTTGGTCTGTGATATGAACATGTTGTTTATATTCCATCATAGTATCGGCGCTATAATAATAAGTAAATGTCCTGCAATTATTTATGCCAATCTTACATTATGGAACCCCTTATAATATTAATATGTATTCCCATACTATAGAGAGTTTATATATATATATGACGGAGCTCCCCCACTTTTTACATAATTTTGAAGTACCACATTGTACAACCTGTGGTATGAGATTAATTGTGAATTACTTTTTTTTTTTTTTTTTTTATATATATATCAATTGTGATTGTAATGCCCCCATAGTCCTGTCACGGGAAAAATTCTCTCTCCCTAAAAAACATACCCATGCCCTTTAAATTCATCCCTGGTGGGCTATAATATAATATAGATCACATTACAGAAATTAAGTCTGCCTTAAACCTGTCCCACTTGGAAACTATTCTAACCACACTACTATGAGCCTAAATTCTTAGTGCAAAGAAATAAAACATCATTCGAGCACCAATTATCTAATTGGACCACCCATTCCCTCTAAACATAGAAAATTATTAGTTCCCTTTACCCCACAAGGTGTGGTTAATGACAGGTTAAACCATGCCAAACCTCATATATTTAGGATTCCACTCCTGTTGAATAACGAGCTCCCTTATATATATGGATACAAAAATAGTGCAGACCAATTGATTTTACAAGTGTTTTATTGATTAATTAATTAAAAACCAATTATGGAAGGTATATAGAGATAGTTTAGAGGAGGGGGCGGTACACTCCTGAGGAAGCCACACACCTGGCGAAACGCGTAGAGTGGTAGCCGCCCTGAGAGGAGAGAGGAGAGATCTGGGAGCTGACACTCACACAGCCGCGACCGGAAGTGACGCATCGGGACTAAGCGGAAGTGACGCATTGGAGCAAGCAAGGCGGGACCATTGACCGGTGAGAGAGCTGGAGTCCAAGTCCTCTGCAGCACCTGTATACTCCTGTATATACCCAGCAAAGGGAGCCGAATAGCCCACACAAGAGGGGATCTACGAGGGGACTAGACCGGCGAGACAGCGAGCACCAGTGGAGGTGAAAGGTCACAGAGAGCGGTGGTCCACACGCAGTCACACCGGAGGAGGCGGGTGAGCCTGGAGCTAACCATTTTCTCTCCTCAATCACTATCAATGTGATACATGCCTTAACCACTTGTTTTTATTGTAAGTGTTTATTTTTACCCTATAAAGTCGAGTTTTTTATTGTTACTGGTCTGCACTATGGTATCATTTCTTTTACATATACACTGCTGCTGAGCTGAGAGTTGGAGATCCCACTACCTGGTTAAAGAAATCCTCCTAGCAGAGACCATTGTGTGTCAAAACCGCTCGTTTTTGACTTACATCTTGTAAGTAGGCAACACATAGGAGCCAAGACAGAACACAAATTTATACACCTTTTAAAAACTGTCTGCAATTAGATTGTTTTTTCTTTTTGTTCTATTTCCCTTTATGCTCCCCCTGGATTGCAGTTGGACAATTTTATCTTCAGACACGGGGTACTGCTATGGGGACGTCATTTGCCCCCTCTTATGCTAATTTGTTTGTGGGTCTTTGGGAATCCACACACATTTTCGGTGCTGATAATTCTTTTCGTCATCAGATTATTTTCTATAAACGGTATATTGACGATTTGATTATGATTTGGGATGGGGATTTATTATCACTGCATGCCTTTATTCATACACTTAATACTAATTCTTTAAATCTTAAATTTACTTATGAAGAACACATGAATCACATCAATTATTTAGACATTACTTTATTTATTGACACGACAGGCACTATTCAATCGGACATTTTTAGAAAGCCTCATTCACGTAATACTTTATTGGAAGCAGACAGCAGTCATTCTAAATCATTCATTCGAAGTATACCCAAGGCTGAATTCCTTCGACTAAGACGGCTTTGTTCAAATGACGATTTATTTGAGCATCAAGCAGAGGAATTAAAAACTCGATTTGCTCAAAGAAAATATAATCACACTGATATTGAAGCAGCATATCTGTGTGTCAAATCTACAAACAGGATCGATTTGTTATCGAACTCGTCTGTGAAGTTCAAGAAGAAACATGAATTGGATCGAGTGACGTCTGCTCTATTTGTCACCCAGTTTAGTCGCCAGGCTGAACAGATTCGTTCTATCATTTATAAACATTGGGGGACCCTCACTCTTGATAAGGACCTACATAGTTCAGTTAACCAGGGTCCAGCCATTACTTTTAGGAAATCCAAATCCTTATCTGACTATCTTTCTCCAAGATTGTTTGACTCTAAGAAGTCTAACAAATCTGTTTAAAATAAAAGGTTTTTTTAAATGTGGAAAATGTTGCGTTTGCTGCTATGCGAAACCAATTAAGTCTATTAAGACTATTTATTCTAAAAAGAACTATAGGATCCCATCCTTTATTAATTGTGACTCACAATTTGTCATATACTTTCTTACCTGTGGCTGTGGCCAAGGGTACGTGGGCTGCACTATACGCCCTGTTAAAAACAGAATCATGGAGCATATACGTTCCATTAAAAGAAAAGATTTCATGTTACCAGTTTCAAAACATTTTACTGACTGTCCTTCAGGAGGTCTATCAAATGTTCATTTTTCTGCTGTAGAACTGGTGCCCATGCCCATGAGAGGGGGTGATAGATTAAAGCTCCTCAACCAGCGGGAGATGTTTTGGATCCATTCTTTGGATACATTATCCCCTGCAGGAATTAATACAGAATGGGATCTAGAAAAGGTGAAGGGAAACACAAAATGGATGTGCCCCCTAAAAGAATTCACTTAAATGCACACCATAACAGTGTAAAAATTAACTTTTAATAAATTTACTTAAAACATATATTACCAAAGTAATGTGTAATGTGAATTAAAAATATATTAAATCAACGCTATCAGGCAACCTTGTCGTCAGTTATAAGTTCATACTATCCCATTTAACCACTTAATAATGGTGGGATATGGAGGACACAGATTGCTAGGAGTCAGGGTGTTAACCCCTCTGGAGCAACGGTGAGACCCAATAATGGAAGTGTATAGATGTACACAAGTGAGTGGCCAATGGGTTAAATGTCCAGCTACCTTGCTAGATCAGCCAGCACTGCGCACTATAATGGAGACTTTAGTGTGTTAAAATAAGAGTGCTAGAGTGATAAAGCTGGCAAATGCAGTGATAATGGTAGTACATACACTGCTTGTCCGGGATGGGAAGGGAGCGAAGATAGCAGGGATACACCATGAAAAATAAAAAATAAATGCATACAATAGTGTAATAAGTTCTTTTCAATCTGGATAAAACATGTATGTCTTGGCTCTATAGCAATGCCTACTTACAGCAGGTCAAAAGGTAAAAAGCATTGATCTACACAGCAGGTAGAAAGGTGTCAGGATCTTCAGGAACAACAGCCCAGGTTTACAGCATAAGAAATCAGCACCTCAGCTCAGACGTCAGTAGATGTGAGTGGATCAGAGACATGCAAAAGACAAAATGTCCTGGGGGTTTGTGTTTACCTGGACACAGGTGGGCGGT
The DNA here is from genome assembly GCF_040206685.1 of Ascaphus truei. NCBI lineage: Eukaryota > Metazoa > Chordata > Amphibia > Anura > Ascaphidae > Ascaphus > Ascaphus truei. The sequence continues at coordinate 31,458 of NW_027453925.1, read as the reverse complement.
GCTTTTGAGGGTGTAAACCATATAAGAGTTTGATTAAGACCAGTGAAACTACTCTTTGATAAAGCGCACCATGCGAGAGGTTTCTCTTTTTAATTAGTTATGTCCCAATAAATAATTTGTTATTTTTTCTATTAGCCTCCAGTTCTCGTTTTTTCATAGTTGTGATCCAAGTCTTTTCCTTCCTGCTTACTACGTACAGTCAAGCTGGTGGTTTTATTAAATCTACCAGTCTTAAACACTGGCATATTCTGCACAATGATGATATATTATCTGAAAGTTGCTGTGTACCACCAATGGTGGCATTCAAAAGAGGGAGGAATCTGGCGGATAGCCTGATACATGCAGATAATGAGGGTAACTACAGAACTCCTCATTTTCTGGAGGGTGGCAGACCGGGTAACTTTAGATGCATGAGCTGCTCGGTCTGTAACAGTCTGACTACCGGTAGTCAATTCAGTCACCCCCCAAAGCGGGAGAATCATAAAAATTAAAAATAGACGCCCCACAGCGTGTGCTCCGCTGCTACAGAGACTGGAACAGTGAAAGACATTATTGCTTGGCACGGCGAATTGGCTGTACTGCTGTTCAGCTGAACTGGAGACCTCCTAAGTACTACCTTGAGGCTGAGGGCTGTACTAACAGCTAACCGATTGGAAGACCACCCAGGCCCTACCCCCGAGGCTGAGGGATTGAGAAGGAGAGAGCCACGACATCTCTATTGGCGTCCGTTGGTGCTTGGGTAACATTAACCCTGAAATGATTGTTTTTTCTATCTAAATGTACGCTTAATACTCACCTTTATTTTGTGGTTACTAATATAATTTTTAATGCACTATGAGCGTTGTGCGCTGTGTTTTTTTGTATTTCTGTTTGCTATTAGGGGGTATTTGAGCCATCCCTGGTGCCACAGCTGCAGACGTTCCATATACTCTACGTGTTTAAAGGTCACCTCTTTTTGTACATCACTATATCACCTCACTTTTATTGATTGTAGTAGCGCACTATATCTTTTCACATTTTCTCACTCCAGATAGGGAGACTTTCTTATTGAGACGTGAAGCATTCTGGATACATGCTTTAAATACCTGCAACGGTATGGGTCTTAATGAGCAACAGAATTTAAAATGCTTCCTTAATAGAAGGTAATTTTTTGTCTTTCTACAGGCATATTTGATCTTGCACCATCCATGGACTCTGCACTTACCTATTGGGAAAATTATCCTTTTTGTGTGGTTTTTTTCCCTTCCCTCCCTCCCCCTTCTCTCCCCCCCCCCCCCTGGCTGTGTGTACCCATTTCTGACTAGGTATACACACTAGTATATTCTAAATACTGATGTACTGCATATTCTTATGTGGCATTTCACGGTAACTTTGCAGGATTATACTGATGTCATCAGCAGTATACAGTCACATGTTTTTAATAGTATATTGCTGTATTAGTTTTGTGCACATATGCTTTATGAATATTTTGGTGTGTGGTTTATTTACACTTTCAGGGTGATTTATAGGAGTGTGTCACTCCTCCCTGCTCTGACACTGATCCCATGGCGACGGATACATCTTTGTCCAGCCCTGTGAGTACAGTCTTGATTGGTGCACACCCCCCCCTTCCCCCCGACGGGCGGGTCACGCTGACGTCATCATGGGGGAGTGTTCAGTCTGGGGAGAGGTGTGGCTGTGGCTGCATTCCTCCAAGACAGCTCTATGCTGTATTGCCAGGGATTTAGACCTAGACGTCTGACGTCACTAGGGGGCGCCATATGGTAGCTCTGACATCACTAGGGGGCGCCATATGGTAGCTCTGACGTCACTAGGGGGCGTCAACATCCTGGTTATGTGGCAGAGCGGGGAGAGTATCAGGGGGGTGGTATATATTGTGACTGTTTTCTTGTGTTTGGTAGCCTTCACCTTGAGAAAGGCAGTATTAGACTGCCGAAACGTTGGACTTTATGGCATATTAAACCTCCTTTGAGTAAGACCGTGTGCCTGCTTCTTCTTCTTTGTCCGGCTACAGGAAGGGTCAGGAGACAGGGAGGACAGAGGCAGGAGAAACCCATCTGACTCCGGCCTTGCCTGTCCCTACGAATACAAACATACAACCCCTCACTGAATAACATAGCCCTAATCCCATGTAATAATCCTGGGTGTAAACAAAATAATGGTTTTATGAATATTGTAATGGTTTATTAGGGACCTAGGAGGTGGCTAGTGGTGCTGTTATGTGTATTTTTGTTTATTGTGGGTAGTGGGGGTGGATGAACGGGGTATTGGCCCCAAGGATGGGTGTTTAGGCCTACCGGGTGGGGGGGGGGGGTAGCGGGAGGGGTTAACCCCTTCATTACCTTAGCGGTATTAACCACGAAGTTAAAGAAGAGGTTAAGTCATCCTGCAACCCCCTGGCAAGGCCTAAACACCCACCCAGGGCCAAATACCACCTTCACCCACCCCCGCTACCCACAATAAGCCTGGCACGGGTGTATAACCCCTTCATTGCCTTGGCGGTAATGAAGTTGCCTGTAAATGCATTTTTTATGCATCGGATTCATGCCGGGGGTCTCTGGTGCTGATATTAATGGATATCAGCTCTGGGACACATGCATGTTATTTTCATCGCAGCTTCACCCCACCTTCTTGCCAACTTTTGTGGCGGGACAATTTGGAGAAGAAACAGCAATTTTAAAGTGGCGATCAGCCGCAATAAGCTGATCAGGGCTTATAGAATTGAGCGTGTTTGAAAAACTGGCGATCAGTGCTGAAAAGTGGCTTATCACCGCGCGTCTGCCGATTTTATTTATTTATTTATTTTCCGGCAAAAAAACCCCGGTTATTTTTGCTCTAATCGCCAGCTTCTCTGGGCTTTCTGAATCGCTGTAGGCTTTTTTGGCTATAAACTGGTGATAAGTGGCTTATCGCTGCTTACTGCATGAGGGCCTTAGGGAGGATTTGTTCCTGTAAAGTACACCTAGTTTGGCATAGGATTTGGATGTCAGGGTATCAATGTGCATCCCAAATGTTAAATGGGAGTTGAACTATATGCCCAGATATTTCAAACAAGTAACAGGGGCTAGGATGGTATTAGAGCTGGTTTTTATCTGAAGCTCTGTCATTGGCAGCTTTAGCAATTTAGCTCTGGTCCCAAATACCATTGTTACAGTCTTGTCAGTGTTTAAAATCAGTTTGTTTTGGGAAATCCAGTTTCAAGTCTCAAAAAATCAGATTGAAGTATGTGTTCAAGGTCAGAGAGGCGAGGGCTGCGTGCATATAGGATCAGATCCAAGGCCTCTCACAATAACCTGTTAGGAATATTATTTTCTCATCTATCCGACATAAGTATAAAATATACTCTACCAAGACCCCTAATACAGAGTTACCCACCTTATACGGGAGCAGCTGCCAGACGAGTACAGTAAATGTATCTTATTTCTTTTACCACTGGAGGGCAGCGTGGAGTTGCAAGGAGTGGCGCCCGTAAGGACGACGTGCCAATTAGGCGGAAGGAGACGCGCACACACTTTTATGTGAAACGGATATTTTTGGGGAGGGATTTAGTAGTCTGAGTGAGAAAATTGATATTTTGTCACAATGGAAAAATGGAAAAATTAACCATTTAAATATGCACAGATTTTATCCCACGTTTGGAAATTAGGGATGTTGCCTAAAAGTCTGAGAATGCATTAAGTGCCACCCACGGGCTTTAATGAAGCAGCATTTGTGGGATAAAGGGAACAGCATCCTGTATAAAGGTATTTTGGGCTCGATATAAATAATTGAAGCCAAAAACTAATATTAAGTAAATTGAGAATGGAAAAATATTCAGCACAAACGTACAGAATGTGATATTCTGAGAGATCTTACAGATGTTATCAAATCCCACAATGAATATATAGAAAATGTCTGTATAGAACGAGTCAAACAAGAATATGCCAATAAAACGTTTAATTGGGAGATACAGGGGCCACAATTCAGGTCAGTTAGCTGGAAGAAGGGAAGCCGGTCAGCCAGAAGAGCAGGTCCTCCGGTCAGCCAGAAGAGCAGGTCAGCCGGTCAGCTCTGAGATCAGCATTACTTATATCCCCTAAACGTTGTCCCCTGCATGTAATGCGCAGAACAGCCTGCACTGCATATACTGTACATGAGATACTTAACCCTTTCTTTTCGCTCGACTCTAATCTGAATGATTTGCTAATTGGTTTGTAATTAGAGAGATATTTGTAGCAGAATCCCATGTATGTTCTTTTTACCTTTTTAGATACCGTTTTGTGTAATAAAAGATATGAGATCAGAGGGGCTTCCTGTTTGCACTCGTGTTTTGGCAGAAGTGTATATGTGACCCTATAAATCTCCCTCACACCCGGCTTGGCAGCGTGACACTAGTGCAATGACCTGGGGAAGAATCACTGAGCTGTTAGCAATAGATACAACGGATAGAAAAGACACTACACATAGGTTGGATTAAAGAGAGTATTTTATTGAAATAATGAATCTCTTTGCTGGTAGGGGCCTGCAGCACATTGCAGAGCAATGTAGTAACACGCAGAGCAATGCACTGCAGGCCCCTCCGGCAGCAAAGGAGTGAAGACCAATGCAGGGTGTATAAAGATCTCACTGATAATTCATGCACAAAGGGCAATTTGTTGCTGTGATCCAGAGGAAGGCGAAACATAACCCCTGCTGTGCAATGGGGGAAAAAAATGCCTTCCTGACCCCATTAAATGGCGATCGGAGGGTCCCTGGATCACTGCGCAGTGAGATCAGATGGAGCAGCACAGATCAGCGTTGTTATACACAGGGGCACACTCAGTATATAGAGATGTGGGTGATGGGGCCCTTGTGCCCCTGTGTATAACTCACCTGCTCCCCCATCCCCCTGCATATCTATCCCATTCACCCCTTTTCCTCCCGCATACCTCGCAGGGCCGGCCGGCCATTAGGCGGTCGCCTAGCGCGCAAAGGTCCTAGGGGCGCATTAATAATCATTATTATTTTTTTTCTTATTATTTCTAATTTATTTATCTTTTTTTTTAAATTATTATTCTTTTTTTTTATCCAGTATTTTGGCGCCCTTTTGTTTTTATTTTGCGTCGCGCTGGGGTGCGGTCGCACCCCCTGCAGTCCCGATAGCTACGCCACTGTTTATTTTATTATTTTATTTATCTTGTTATTTTTTATACAACTGGGGCACAAATTTTAAGTTTCGCCTCGGGCGCATGAAACCCGTGCTCCGGCCCTGCTCCTTGTTCTCTCTCACCCTCTCACGCCCAATATCCCTATCTCCCTCTAGTACCTGCCCCTCCCGCAGCCTTCCTGATCTTATCTGCCTCTCCTGCGGTCAAACCAACTTCTCAGGGCCCCTAGAATACCCCTGTATCTACGCCCTGGCTCCTCTGCTACCTGCTCCCGGCTTCTTCTCCGCCTAAAAAAGGTGAAGCAGCAGATCTGTCCGCACCTCTCGTATTCTCCTACCTGCTCCTGGGGTCTTCTCCTCCGCCTAAAAAAGGTGAAGCAGCAGATCCGGCCACACCTGTCGTATGCTCCTTGGTCATCGTACACCACGTCTGCCTCCTCGGCCGCCTTGTAGCCCACCTCATTGTTCCACTTGACGCCCGCTTTTTCGTATGCCTCGTCGTCCGCCTCGTAGCCCGCCTCGTCGTCTGGTGGCACAAAGGGCACCACCTTCGTGCGTGTCCTGACCTGCAGGAGACATGAAGTGTTTGTAACCAGGGACAGTGATACTCTGTATCGCAAGAGCTCCTGTGCCACTTATACCCCCTCCGCAATACCACGTTATACCGCCCTCCACAGGGCAAATACCCGTTATACCCACCTCCCCAGGCCCAGTACCCAGTTATACAACCCTCCCAAGGCCCAGTACCCTGTTATACACCCCTCCCAAGGCCCAGTACCCTGTTATACGCCCCTCCCCAGGCCCAGTACCCTGTTATACACCCCTCCCCAGGCCCAGTACCCTGTTATACACCCCTCCCAAGGCCCAGTACCCTGTTATACACCCCTCCCCAGGCCCAGTACCCGTTATACCCACCTCACCAGGCCCAGTACCCGTTATACCCACCTCACCAGGCCCAGTACCCATTATGTACCCCTCCCCAGAAGGTCATATTTCTATTTATCAAAAATACATTGAGTTACCTCTGGTTTTCAGGCATGTCCTAGGGGAGTTATCACAGAGACACAGAAACGTCGCTGAGTTTGGTGAGTAACTCCCTTAACCTCTCAGCAGTTGAATTCCCCATTAGGCGCTTAACACGTTAAAAACAAGCGTTGCTATTTCTCTGCATGAAGTTGCAGGTAATTGGAAGAGTTACACAGTGACGGCTATTTCATCACTCACCTTCTTCTCCCGAAACGGTCTTTTCTGTCTTATTTCCGGCTTCACATCGGATATCCATATCCATTCTTGGCCTCTGATCTGTATGCAAGACAATGCTTTAAGACAGGGTTGCGCAACCTTTTTCCCTGCTCCCCCCTCCCCCCTCCCCACCTTGTCTCCGACGTTCTGATGTAACGACGTCATGTGATATCACGTTGCTATGGCAATGCCACATCATGTGACGCCACGTTGCTGTCGCCAGAAGCCGCCGGAGACAAGGAAAGGGAACTTACAGAGGACTTGCGCGCGATTTCCGGCATTTAATTTAAATGCTGTGGGGAAGAGCGAGGGGCCACTGTAAGCGCCGAGCCCCTCCTCCCAAGAAAATGTCGCGCCCCTCGATTTGCACACCCCTGCTTTAAGAGATATTCTGGGACCCTCCAACTCCTCCATCGGACCCTTCCTCATACTCATATTGACTGACCTTGCAGTGCTCTGCCCTGACTTGCACTGACCTGCTATGATGCCTCTCAAAATACCATGCTAACTCATTCTGAACATACATGTGTCCTTTCTACATGTTACTCAGCTTGTATGGGCCACAGACAGCTTTCCCGGGGTCCAGGACTAGTTTCCACCGGGGACCCTCACCCATGGGTCGGCGACCTTGCGAGAACCCACCCACCCCCAACCTGTTTTCTCTTGCACTGCCATAGACTACAACATTTCGGCCTGCTGGTCTTTTTCAGGTAAAGTGGCTAAACCCACTAAATCCAGCAAAGAAAGGCCAGCAGCCAAAACATTGTAGTCTGTGGCACAATAAATTATCTTTTTTTATTCAAATCTGTGTGCCCTTTTCCATCAATCTTATTGTATACATTGGACGAAATGCCGGTCTTCCCTGAGACTAAGGGGCACTGGTAAAAGTATCACTAATTGTTTTTTTTGGTATGCAGCAAATCCCCATCATTTTTGCGTTCTCTTGCTCTGCCCCAATCTGACACACCACCTTGCTCTCTCACCCCCCTCTTACACTCCCCCATCACCCTTTCCTTCCCCAAAGGTTGTCCTTTAATCAGATCTTACCCAAATTGTCTCCATCTCCCTTGGAAATGTTCTGTCTTTAAGCTGTGTGGCTCCTCTTGATCCGAACTTTCTTAGCTGACCCCTTTAGGTTTCGGCTCCGAGGGTCTAAAAAATAAGCGACTCCGAAAAGATGTGAAATATGCACAAGGGTCCTAAAATATTTATCTAATGGGGCTCTGAGGGGGAGACTTAAATACTAGTTAATATAATCTATTTAACTAACAAATATGATCTATTAAACTAAGAAATATAATGTATCAAACTAAATAAATATCTATTAAACTAATAAATAGAATCTATTGTACTAAGAAATATAATCTATTCAACTAAATAAATATAATCTATTTAAAAACAATACAATAAAAAGCTGGAGAAATGATACGTTAACCAAGCCACAGATGTGATGCCAATGAGCGTTGAACTCCTTGCAGATCCACCGTCAGCTGGTTGTGGCAGAAAGTGGTGACATGCAGTAGAACAGAGTGGTTGAGCTGTAACCACGGCAGTCAGGTCAGAAATCAACACAATATTTTTTGAAATTTAGAATGAGAATGTTCAATATGTCACATTCTGGGCTCAGACCCTGAGCCCTGTCACATGTTAGCAGCTTGTGATAATAGAAGATATCCATATACTGGGATGTGATAAGAGACATGAAGGTCATTTTATACTGGGTCCCATAACCTGCTTTATATGAAGTATCATTTTACACTAATTAGTAGAGATGCTACATTTTGAAAAATAGCGCTTTTGGCGACATTGTTCATTTTCTCTACAAATGATAAATGAAAAAGTTGGATAAAACGTTATATGTGTGTGTGCGCGTGCAATATATATATATATATATATATACACATATACATACATACACATATAGTATGTTTATATATATATATCATACTATATGTATATATATTGTCTGTTTTATACACACATACACGTGTGTGTATATGTATGTCTGTGTGTGTGTGTATATATGTGTGTGCGTGTGTATATATATGGTATAACCCAGAGGTGCGCAAAGTGGAGGGCGGGAGATTTTTCGGGGGGGGGGGGGGAGGCGCACGGGCGGTTGCAGAGGCCCCGCGCACTTCCTCGAGGCATTAAAATTAAATGCCGGGGGATCGCGTGAGGCCTCTGCAATGCTATTACTTACCTTGACTCTGCCGGCGTCACTCGTGTCCATGGCAACGCGGTGTTAAATTACGCCGCGGGGTCATGTGACGTCACCCTCGTCAAATGCCGCTGCCGGTCACGTGACGCCGCATCAAGGTAAAGGAGGGGGTGGGGGCGCGAGCTCCCCTGGTATAACCAATAAATAATATAGCTGATATAGCAATTTGGTTGTGGCTAGAGAAAGATTATAGTGGCAGTGAGAATTAGTGGCCAGAATTAATAACTAAAAAGTAGCTGTAATAAAATAATAATAAACACTATGCCTAAACACAATAACAGTCCAGAAACTTAGCTCTAATAGCTATGTTATAACTCAATCATAAAAGGATCCAATTCGGGCATCCTCTGGAGTCCTTGGCAGCTCTCTTCGGGGAAACAACCACCTCCTCGATAGATACCTAAACAAAAAAAAAGAAGAGAAAGCGCCCGCTCCATGTGTAAATTCGGTTTAACAATTTCATTTCCTGGACAAGATAAAAATAACAAACTCACAAACATCCGTTTGGTAAAAGCGTTGTATGAGACAGGCTCGTGCTCCGTGGTACTCGGTGGTCAATCCGGTGGTCAATCCACAGCTCCAGACTTTGGACGATGACCGGAAACTCGATAGGCTGCGCCCCTTGCAGTGTGGTCCTCGGCAATCTGTAGGTATGCAGTTGTGATTCCACTCTGTAATTCCGGTGTCTCGCCTTGTTCGCGTACCACTTCCCTTCCGGCGTCAAGACGGATAGTGGTGGCAATAGCAACGAGAGAATGTACCTACGTGTTTCGTCAGCACACGGCTGATTTCATCAGAGGATAATGCTACAACTCAGTCGTAATGGTTTTATAGTCCCTACAGTCCAATTGGTAATGGCATAATAGATCACATATGTTACTGATTTTAGATAATAATAGATTCTTGTATGACACACACACCGAACACATATACATATATATATATACTAGCTGAGAGACCCGGCGTTGCCCGGATGTAAATGCGTAATAGGTAGTATTATTTATAACTCGTGGAACAATAGGTGAGTATTTGTTGTAAAGGTTTCGGGGGGGGGGGGGAGAAAGGGGGGAGCGGGGGGGGGGGGAGAAAGGGGAGCGGGGGGGGGGAGAAAGGGGAGCGGGGGGGGGGAGAAAGGGGAGCGGGGGGGAGAAAGGGGAGTGGGGGGGAGAAAGGGGAGCGGGGGGGGAAGGTGGGGGGAGAAAGGGAGCGGGGGGGGGGAGAAAGGGGAGCGGGGGGGGGGAGAAAGGGGAGCGGGGGGGGGAGAAAGGGGAGCGGGGGGGGGAGAAAGGGGAGCGGGGGGGAGAAAGGGGAGCGGGGGGGGAGAAAGGGGAGCGGGGGGGGAGAAAGGGGAGCGGGGGGGGGGAGAAAGGGGAGCGGGGGGGGGAGAAAGGGGAGCGGGGGGGGAGAAAGGGGAGCGGGGGGGGAGAAAGGGGAGCGGGGGGGGAGAAAGGGGAGCGGGGGGGAGAAAGGGGAGCGGGGGGGAGAAGGGGAGCGGGGGGGAGAAAGGGGAGCGGGGGGGGGAGAAGGGGAGCGGGGGGGGGAGAAAGGGGAACGGGGGGGGGGAGAAAGGGGAGCGGGGGGGGGAGAAAGGGGAGCGGGGGGGGGAGAAAGGGGAGCGGGGGGGGAGAAAGGGGAGCGGGGGGGGGAGAAAGGGGAGCGGGGGGGAGAAAGGGGAGCAGGGGGGGAGAAAGGGGAGCGGGGGGGGGGAGAAAGGGGAGCGGGGGGGAGAAAGGGGAGCGGGGGGGGGGGGAAGGGGAGTGGGGGGGGGGGAGAGGGAGTGGGGGGGGGGGAAAGGGGAGTGGGGGGGGGTGGAGAGCGGTGGGCATATGTATTGTCATAATTTATGTATGGGCATTTCCCCCCCCCCGTTCCCCGTGACTCCCCCCCCCGTTCCCTGTGACTCGCGCCCCCCCCCCCCCGTCGGCCGCTTGGTCCCCCGATGTGCCGTCCTGCTGAGTGAGGCGTGCAGGCGGCTGCAGGAAGCGCCCTGTGTGGGCCTAAGACTCACGCTCCCCCCCCCCCCCCCGGCGCCCGCTCGATGTGGCGTCTGGCTGAGCGGCGGTAGGAAGCGCCCTGTGTGGGCCTGAGGCTGAGGCGGGACGCGCAGTGGGCCTGAGGCTGAGGCGGGACGCGCAGTGGGCCTGAGGCTGAGGCGGGACGCGCAGTGGGCCTGAGGCTGAGGCGGGACGCGCAGTGGGCCTGAGGCGGGACGCACAGTGACTTACCTGAGCGGGTGGTAGCGCCGGGGAGGTAAGGGAGCGGCTGGGGTAGGAGGGCCGCGCTTCCCGTCCGGAGCCAGTGCAGGATGGCGCACGTGAGGGGGGGGGGGGAGGGGGGCGGACAGAGGGTGTGTGTGTGTGTATAGAGCTGCTGTGTTGTGTGTGTGTGTGTGTGTGTATAGAGCTGCTGTGTTGTGTGTGTGTGTGTATAGATCTGCTGTGTTGTGTGTGTGTGTGTATAGAGCTGCTGTGTTGTGTGTGTGTGTATAGAGCTGCTGTGTTGTGTGTGTGTGTGTATAGAGCTGCTGTGTTGTGTGTGTGTGTGTGTATAGAGCTGCTGTGTTGTGTGTGTGTGTGTGTGTGTATAGAGCTGCTGTGTTGTGTGTGTGTGTGTGTGTGTGTGTATAGAGCTGCTGTGTTGTGTGTGTGTGTGTGTGTGTGTGTATAGAGCTGCTGTGTTGTGTGTGTGTGTGTGTGTGTGTGTATAGAGCTGCTGTGTTGTGTGTGTGTGTGTGTGTGTGTGTATAGAGCTGCTGTGTTGTGTGTGTGTGTGTGTGTGTATAGAGCTGCTGTGTTGTGTGTGTGTGTGTGTGTGTATAGAGCTGCTGTGTTGTGTGTGTGTGTGTGTGTATAGAGCTGCTGTGTTGTGTGTGTGTGTGTGTGTGTATAGAGCTGCTGTGTTGTGTGTGTGTGTGTGTGTGTGTGTGTGTGTGTGTGTGTGTGTATAGAGCTGCTGTGTTGTGTGTGTGTGTGTGTGTGGGCCGTCACTCCGCCTCAGGCCAATGAGAGGTGTGCGGGGGCGGGCGACCCAAGGGACCAATGAGATTTCCCCTAGGGACACCGGACATCCAGGCAGGCAAACATACAGTGCTTTCACTAATATAGTATAAGATATATATATATATATGTATATATATATACATACACACATATATATATTTACACACACATACAGTACATATATTTACACACACATATATATATATATATATATATATATATATATACAGCTAAACCCCGTTATAACGCGCCTCGTTATACCGCGATTCGGTTATAACGCGGTTTTCCCGTGGCTCCCGTTTTAAAAAAAAAAAAAAAAAAAAAAATGTAAAAATTTTTTTTTTTACATTTTTTTTTTGCACACTGCACACACTGCACACACTGCACACTCACTGCACACACACTGCTCATTGCTCACACTGCCACACTGCACACACACTGCTCATTGCTCACACTGACACACTGCACACACACTGCACACTGCACACACACTGCTCATTGCTCACACTGCACACACTGACACACTGCACACACACTGCACACACACTGCACACACACTGCTCATTGCTCACACTGACACACTGCACACACACTGCACACTGCACACACACTGCTCATTGCTCACACTGCACACACTGACACACTGCACACACACTGCACACACACTGCACACACACTGCACACTGCACACACTGACACACTGCACACACACTGCACACTGCACACACACTGCTCATTGCTCACACTGCACACACTGACACACTGAACACACACTGCACACACACTGCACACTGCACACACACTGCATACTGCTCATTGCTCACACTGCACACACTGACACACTGCACACTGCTCACACTGCACACACACTGCACACACACTGCTCATTGCTCACACTGCACACACTGACACACTGCACACACACTGCACACACACTGCTCATTGCTCACACTGCACACACTGCACACACTGCACACACACTGCACACACACTGCTCATTGGACACACTGCACACACACTGCACACTGCACACACACTGCTCATTGGACACACTGCACACACACTGCACACTCACTGCTCATTGCTGACACTGCACACACTGACACACTGCACACACACTGCACACACACTGCTCATTGCTCACACTGCACACACTGACACACTGCTCATTGGACACACTGCACACACACTGCTCATTGGACACACTGCACACACACTGCACACTGCACACACACTGCTCATTGCTCACACTGCACACACTGACACACTGCACACACACTGCACACAATTATTATATAGAAATAAACAGACAACTGCACTTTAACAGATGTACAGTATTTTGCCTGTACAACGTCTTGTGACTTTTGTTTCACAAAGTTAAGGGGGTGGGAAGTCATTGTGCTGTGGGGGTTGGGGGGGTGGCGGGGCCCTGCGCTGCGGCTACGGCGGGCCCTGTACTGCGGCGGGGGGGGGGGGGGTTAGCGGTCTGTGTGTGCGAGTGCGAGTGCCTGTCTGTGTGTGTGTGTGTGAGTGCGTGAGTGCCTGCATGTGTGTGCGCGCGTGTGTGTGTATGAGCGCGTGAGTGCCTGTGTGTGTGTGTGTGTGTGTATGTGTGTATGTATGAGTGCTCCAGCCCGAGTCCGTGGAGGGAGGGGGGGGGAGAGTAGCGGGTCCCTCCTGCAGCCAGTGGAGGGAGTGGGGGGAGAGTAGCAGCTCCCTCCTGCAGTCCGGGGAGGGGGGGGAGAGTAGCAGCTCCCTCCTGCAGTCCGGGGAGGGGGGGGAGAGTAGCAGCTCCCTCCTGCAGTCCGTGGAGGGAGGGGGGGGGAGAGTAGCGGGTCCCTCCGCTCAAGCCACGCCCCCCCTCCCTGTCAAACCTCCCACCTCCCGCTCCGGCTCTTACACTTACTTACACACACACTCAGACACTTACACACACTCACAGACACTTACACACACGCGAGGGCCCTGTGCTGCGGCGGGGGGGGGGGGGGTAGCGGTCTTCCGGAGACTGCTTACCTGTCTCCAAAGCAGGCACCCCTCACGTTCGCCGTGCGCATGCGCATGCGCCGTGCGGCTCGTGAGGAGTGGATGTTGCCTGCCAGTTCCCTCTGGTCCTCTGCGGTTCGTCGTGTAATGACCCAGCGGGGTCATGTGACGTCACGGCATGGCAACGTGACCCCGCGGGGTCATTTTACACCAGTTAAAGTTGCACAAACATAACATTAAAGTTTGTTAAAACTATTAAAAATTGAATAAAAATTAACACAAATGAAGTGATCACATATACTGTACCCTGTATAATAAAAAAAAATACTGTACTGTATAATCAAACATTGTACATTTATAAAGTGACACGTACACACACCTCTGACCCCTCAGCCATTTTAATCATACAACACACTGTGCTGTCTGAGAGCTGGTAAAATACATACTGTACTCAGGTACTGTACTTAAGCCCTCCAGATCAGTTGTTAAAAGCCTCAGGTTTTCAACACTAAGAAAAAAGTGAAGACCCCAGGCAGGAAGAAATGGCGGAAACTTCAACCAAACGTAAGAGGTTTACCGTCAAAGAAAAAATTGCTGCGCTTGACAGAATAAAATCTGGAGTCACGCAAACCAAGGTGGCTAGAGACCTAGGACTGAATGAGTCTACAGTTCGCGGATGGAAAAAGGAGGAGAAACTTCGTGATGCAGTAAAATCCATGGAAACAGACGATGGACTGAAGCGTAATCGTTTGCGTGAACCTAAAGACAGCCAGTTGGATAAAGCTGTTTTTCAGTGGTTTGTCCAAGAAAGATCCGAAGGCATGCCTCTGTCTGGACCCCATCTGCAAACGCAAGCCAAAAAGTTTCACAGCCAACTTCACGGCAATGCTTCAACCTCCTTCGCGGCAAGTAGTGGATGGCTAGATCGCTTTAAAAGGCGACATGGAATAACTAAAACCGCTATATCAGGAGAGATACGGTCAGCTGACGATGAAGCTGCATGCTCGTACCCTGCCCAACTTCAAGAGATAATTGAAGATGGTGGCTATACCGCAGAACAGGTTTATAACTGCGATGAGACCGGACTGTGTTTCAAAATGCTACCGAATACCACTCTGGCCTGTAAGAATGACGAACAGCGTAAACAAGGCTTTAAACAAATGAAAGACAGAGTGACTGTACTTTTTTGTGTGAACCAATCTGGAAATCACAAACTGAAGCCACTTTGTATTGGCAAGTTTAAGTCGCCGCGGTGCTTCCACCATGTGAACATGGGTACTATGCCTTTTGCGTATGACTTTAGCAGAAATGCCTGGATGACTGCCAGTATTTTCGAAAGGTGGTTTCATCAACAGTTTGTACCAGAGGTCCGTAAATACTTACGTCAACAAAGCCTGGATACAAAAGCGTTGTTGTTACTTGACAACTGCCCTGCACATCCCCCGGCCGATAGCCTAATAAGCCGAGATGGAAAAATAAGGGTCAGCTACTTGCCCAAGAACACGACATCCAAAATACAGCCGCTTGATCAAGGCATTATTGCAACCTTTAAGATGAACTTTCGGAAAACAATGATACATCGAATAATCACAAGTGAAGATTCTGTTATATCATTTTTAAAGAAAATGAATCTAAAAGAAGTTTTTTATATTGGTGGCGAAGCTTGGGAAGCGGTCACACAAATGTGCATTGCGAAATGTTGGCGAAACATAACAGGTGCACGTCCTGTGCCGGCTGACGCCGAACTCGCCAGTGACAGTGAGGACGATGCTGATTTTGAGGGGTTTACGGAGGAAGAAGTCGCCGCCGCAAATCAGTTACTTACAAACTATGTGAACGAAGGCCTCACAGAGCAGGAAATTGCCAATGCCGAACGAGTCATGGAACCGTTCATTGATACGGAAAGTGGGGCTACAATTGACTCTTGGGTCGATGGGGACAGCAGCTGTCCTACTCATGAACATATGGCGGACTCGGAAATCATACAAAGCCTTACAAGTGAAAATACTGATCTGGATATTACAGAAGACGATGAGGATGAGGAACCAGAACCGCCACCAAAGATCACTGAGGCGCTGGTGGGATTACAAACAGGACTTCAATTTCTAGAGTCAGAAAACGTCAATTATATAACAATCCTACAATTAAAAAGAATCATTGAAATCGTGAAAAAAAAAGAAAAGAGAAGCACTGAAACAGACAACACTTGATAGGTTTTTTCAAGTGTAATCTCCAGCTGGTTTTATTACAGTATGTTCAGTTCAGAATGTTTTGTTTTGTACAGTTGTTACATGAGCACAGAGTGCATTACACGGTTTTCAGTATGTGCTGTATTTACAGTGCATACTACAGTATACAGTACAGTCCTGTATGTGTTTTGTGTGTGTTCAGTACTTTATTTACAGTACAGTATTTATGAGAAATGAACAACACGACAATTGGTGTTTTAAATACAGTACTTTATTGTTCAATGCATCAATAAATGTGTTAATACTGTACGATTGTGCATTTTCTGTATTTTTCATTCTACTGTTGATGTTTTAAACACACACTTACGCACACTCACACACACTTACTCACACACACTCACACACACTTACATACACTCACACACACTTACACACACTCACACACTTACAGACACTCACACACACTTACGCACACTCACACACACTCACGCACACTTACGCACACTTACGCACACTCACACACACTTACAGACACTCACACACACTCACACACACTTAGACACTCACAGACACTCACAGACACTCACACACACTCACACACACTTACAGACACTCACACACACTTACAGACACTCACAGACACTCACGCACACTTACGCACACTTACAGACACTTACAGACACTCACACACACTCACACACACTTAGACACACTTAGACACACTTAGACACTCACAGACACTCACATACACTCACAGACACTCACAGACACTCACAGACACTTACAGACACTCACACACACTCACACACACTTACAGACACTCACACACACTCACACACACTTACAGACACTCACACACACTTACAGACACTCACACACACTCACACACACTTACAGACACTCACACACACTCACACACACTTACACACACTTACACACACTTAGACACTCACACACACTCACAGACACTCACACACACTCACACACACTTACATACACTCACACACACTCACACACACTTACACACACTCACACACTTACAGACACTCACACACACTTACAGACACTCACACACACTCACACACACTTACACACACTTAGACACTCACAGACACACACACTCTCTCACTCTACACAGACGGGGGGTGGGGTCGGAGCAGAGGAAAGGCCGCGACCAGCACCACCACCCGCTCCCCCCCCCCTCCTCCCGCGCAGGCAGCGGGAGCACCGGGGACAGCGGTGGGGAGAAGAAACCCCCCGCTACCACCTCCATGCAGGCAGCGGGATCTGAGGTAAGCGGCGACCTGAGGGACATCCCCGCTCCCATCTCCTGCCCCGCGGCCTGTCCCGCGGTGACAGGGGGAAGCGGGGACAGGAGGGACATCCCCGCTCCCATCTCCTGCCCCGCGGCCTGTCCCGCGGTGACAGGGGGAAGCGGGGACAGGAGGGACATCCCCGCTCCCATCTCCTGCCCCGCGGCCTGTCCCGCGGTGACAGGGGGAAGCGGGGACAGGAGGGACATCCCCGCTCCCATCTCCTGCCCCGCGGCCTGTCCCGCGGTGACAGGGGGAAGCGGGGACAGGAGGGACATCCCCGCTCCCATCTCCTGCCCCGCGGGCTGTCCCGCGGTGACAGGGGGAAGCGGGGAGCGGAGGGACATCCCCGCTCCCATCTCCTGCCCCGCGGGCTGTCCCGCGGTGACAGGGGGAAGCGGGGAGCGGAGGGACATGCCCGCTCCAATCTCCTGTCCCGCGGGATGAATATGCGCTAAAGCGCGGCGGCCATTTTTTTTTCCGCGACCCCGTTAGTAACGCGGTGGTCTCGGGGTGGACCCCGAGACCCGCGTTATAACGGGGTTTAGCTGTATATATATATATATATATATATATATATATATATATATGAAACCAGGTGTCCCACCAAGGAGACAAAAAACAGCACTCAAGGTATATGTGTAGAGGTATAAGTACCGTGTTAGCCGAGCTTCAATAATCATAAAATAATAAAAAAATAATATCATCTATTTATTTTTTGATTATATATATATATATATATATATATATATATATATATATATATATATATATATATATATATATATATATATATATATAACAGCAGGCACTTCAAAGGCTCCAAAGAAATAAGTGCTTGTTCAACAAAAATTACAGGAAACCAGGTGTCCCACCAAGGAGACAAAAAAACAGCACTCAAGGTATATTGCAAAAGTGTATTTGAAAAAAAGCAGGCACATATAAATCCAACGTTTCGGTCCTGTATAGGGCCTTCCTCACGCCCCTGAGGAAGGTCCTATACAGGACCGAAACGTTGGATTTATATGTGCCTGCTTTTTTTCAAATACACTTTTGCAATATACCTTGAGTGCTGTTTTTTGTCTCCTTGGTGGGACACCTGGTTTCATATATATATATATATATATATATATATATATATATATATATATATATATATATATATATATATATATATATACAAATACAACTGTATGCTCATCTGCATGTCTTAGGCAGGTCTGCAACCCCGCCTTTCCCCATTATCACCCAGCATACAGCACTTCCACTGCAGCAAGGGATTCTGGGAAATGACATGCAAATGAGCACACAGTGTCACTTTTTGCCTCAAAAACCATTTTTAACATGGTTCCCTATAGGCTTAAGCTTGCTGCATGGTCACAGCTTTGAGCACAGCAAGGGTTAAGGTGCATACCCAGAAAACCACCCACAGACAGCTGTTTCGACCTTAATGGGTCTCATCAGTGTGGGGTTGATTTAACTGGGTATGCAAAGAGGCTATGGGATAGGCTATACCATAATACTGAGTTAAGTTATGGTGAGTAAAAAAAGTGACAAAAACCCTCCACAGGAAAGCAAATATGCAAATACAACTGTATGCTCATCTGCATGTCTTAGGCAGGTCTGCAACCCCTCCTTTCCCCATTATCACCAGCATACAGCACTTCCACTGCAGCAAGGGATTCTGGGAAATGACATGCAAAAAAAAAAAATATATATATATATATATATATATATATATATATAATCTTCTTCTCTCTGAAGAAGACCGTTTTAGTCGGAACGCGTTGGAGTGAGAGTCTGTGGAGTGGGACCCCTACCCTTTTCCATGACAGGAGGCCTTGGCTATCTGTAAATTGGCCTTTCACACCTACGCTTTAATGGTGATGTATTTACATCTTTAATACTCGAGCATTTATTGCCTCCATTTCTGCAATTACTATTTTACAACAACAGCTATCTCCTTACGTTATGTGCACAAATCTGCAGTGTGTGTAGAGGTATATGTGCATGCTTGGATCAGAGCTGCTTGTGTGGAGAGGTATATGAGCATGCTTGGATCAGAGCTGCTTGTGTGTAGAGGTATATGTGCATGCTTGGATCAGAGCTGCTTGTGTGTAGAGGTATATGTGCATGCTTGGATCAGAGCTGCTTGTGTGGAGAGGTATATGTGCATGCTTGGATCAGAGCTGCTTGTGTGTAGAGGTATATGTGCATGCTTGGATCAGAGCTGCTTGTGTGTAGAGGTATATGTGCATGCTTGGATCAGAGCTGCTTGTGTGTAGAGGTATATGTGCATGATTGGATCAGAGCTGCTTGTGTGTAGAGGTATATGTGCATGCTTGGATCAGAGCTGCTTGTGTGGAGAGGTATATGTGCATGCTTGGATCAGAGCTGCTTGTGTGTGTAGAGGTATATGTGCATGCTTGGATCAGAGCTGCTTGTGTGGAGAGGTATATGTGCATGCTTGGATCAGAGCTGCTTGTGTGTAGAGGTATATGTGTATGCTTGGATCAGAGCTGCTTGTGTGTAGAGGTATATGTGCATGCTTGGATCAGAGCTGCTTGTGTGTAGAGGTATACAGGCATACCCCGCATTAACGTACGCAATGGGACCGGAGCATGTATGTAAAGCGAAAATGTACTTAAAGTGAAGCACTACCTTTTCCCCACTTATCGATGCATGTACTGTACTGCAATCGTTATATACGTGCATAACTGATGTAAATAACACATGTGTAACAAGCTCTATAGTCTCCCCGCTTGTGCACAGCTTCGGTACAGGTAGGGAGCCGGTACTGCTGTTCAGGACGTGCTCACAGTCGCAAGAGCGAGCTGCCGTTTGCTTATTGGGCGCTATGTCCTTACTCGCGAGTGTACTTAAAGTGAGTGTCCTTAAACCGGGGTATGCCTGTATGTGCATGCTTGGATCAGAGCTGCTTGTGTGTAGAGGTATATGTGCATGCTTGGATCAGAGCTGCTTGTGTGTAGAGGTATATGCGCATGCTTGGATCAGAGCTGCTTGTGTGGAGAGGTATATGTGCATGATTGGATCAGAGCTGCTTGTGTGTAGAGGTATATGCGCATGCTTGGATCAGAGCTGCTTGTGTGTAGAGGTATATGTGCATGATTGGATCAGAGCTGCTTGTGTGGAGAGGTATATGTGCATGCTTGGATCAGAGCTGGAGTGTGTGTAGAGGTATATGTGCATGCTTGGATCAGAGCTGCTTGTGTGTAGAGGTATATGTGCATGCTTGGATCAGAGCTGCTTGTGTGTAGAGGTATATGTGCATGCTTGGATCAGAGCTGCTTGTGTGGAGAGGTATATGTGCATGCTTGGATCAGAGCTGCTTGTGTGTAGAGGTATATGTGCATGCTTGGATCAGAGCTGCTTGTGTGTAGAGGTATATGTGCATGATTGGATCAGAGCTGCTTGTGTGGAGAGGTATATGTGCATGCGTGGATCAGAGCTGCAGTGTGTGTAGAGGTATATGTGCATGCTTGGATCAGAGCTGCAGTGTGTGGAGAGGTATATGTGCATGCTTGGATCAGAGCTGCTTGTGTGGAGAGGTATATGTGCATGCTTGGATCAGAGCTGCTTGTGTGTAGAGGTATATGTGCATGCTTGGATCAGAGCTGCTTGTGTGTAGAGGTATATGTGCATGCTTGGATCAGAGTTGCAGTGTGTGTAGAGGTATATGTGCATGCTTGGATCAGAGCTGCTTGTGTGTAGAGGTATATGTGCATGCTTGGATCAGAGCTGCTTGTGTGTAGAGGTATATGTGCATGCTTGGATCAGAGCTGCTTGTGTGTAGAGGTATATGTGCATGCTTGGATCAGAGCTGCAGTGTGTGTAGAGGTATATGTGCATGCTTGGATCAGAGCTGCAGTGTGTGGAGAGGTATATGTGCATGCTTGGATCAGAGCTGCTTGTGTGTAGAGGTATATGTGCATGCTTGGATCAGAGCTGCAGTGTGTGGAGAGGTATATGTGCATGCTTGGATCAGAGCTGCTTGTGTGGAGAGGTATACTGCACCGACACACTTTATTCGAGCAAATACCCAGTATGTACCTGGCAGATACCTGGAATGCGCCGCTCCTCACCTCTGACAAGCCCCGTTGTGTTTGCCTTCCCAGCCTGGGTTCATGCCTGGCTGACGGGCGGCTGATCTGTTAAATGATAATGATTAGGATTTAATAGGCTGCAATACTTCGTGTGTCTACCAGATGGCATAAATGCATGAATTGTAATGCAGTATATATATATATATATACTGTGCAGTATTGCAGCCAGCGGGAATAAAATGCTTCAATCCCTGCCTGAAAAATACCTCAATGCACTCGGGCAGAAAACAGTCACAAACCTCAATACACCCGGGTATACCCGAATTCGTGGGACTAGCCGAGCTCGAATAAAGTGTGTCGCCAGTGTATGTGCATGCTTGGATCAGAGCTGCTTGTGTGTAGAGGTATATGTGCATGCTTGGATCAGAGCTGCTTGTGTGTAGAGGTATATGTGCATGCTTGGATCAGAGCTGCTTGTGTGTAGAGGTATATGTGCATGCTTGGATCAGAGCTGCTTGTGTGTAGAGGTATATGTGCATGCTTGGATCAGAGCTGCTTGTGTGTAGAGGTATATGTGCATGCTTGGATCAGAGCTGCTTGTGTGTGTAGAGGTATATGTGCATGCTTGGATCAGAGCTGCTTGTGTGTAGAGGTATATGTGCATGCTTGGATCAGAGCTGCTTGTGTGTAGAGGTATATGTGCATGCTTGGATCAGAGCTGCTTGTGTGTAGAGGTATATGTGCATGCTTGGATCAGAGCTGCTTGTGTGTGTAGAGGTATATGTGCATGCTTGGATCAGAGCTGCTTGTGTGTAGAGGTATATGTGCATGCTTGGATCAGAGCTGCTTGTGCTGGTGATTACTTTTGCTGTTCTTTGCCTCACGGAATACATGTTTGGTAGATGTGAGTCCCCCTCCTCTTTTATCAATTTTTCTTCCCTTGTTTTTAACCCACAGTAATACATTTGTATTGTTATCACTTTCTTGGCATGCCCGTGTGCTTCTTCATAAGGATGCTTTTTTCGTTGTAATACATATCCATTATCCTTTAGCACCACTGTCCATTGTTATCTTAATATATAAAACTAGCTGAGAAACCCGGCGTTGCCCGGGATGTGAAGTGTGAATAAGTATGTGTAAATGTTGTATGTGAAAGTTGTAATGTGATGCCAATGTTATGCAATATTAGTTAGAATTGTGTTTGTAAATCAACAGTAGTAGAAAGCACATGTATATGAGGGCAAATGTTTGAAGTGTATGTTAGTTGTTACGGTAGTTATTTTTGAAAATGTTATTGTTGGAAATGCTTCTTGAAAGATGTGAATGTCCATTGTTGAGAGGAGTGTATTTGATGTAATGTTAAAGTGTGTGTTGTAAAATAATGTAGTAATAAAAGATGACAGTAGTGTATTGAGTGTCTTTAATTTTTTTGTAATTTCTTATGGCAATATGTAGAGTTCATGGAAATTGAGGAAAGTCAATGTTAATTGTAATGCTAGCTGATAGACCCGGCGTTGCCCGGAATGTGAATGGATAAAATAAAAAATAATGTTGTTTATAATAAAAAGTATATGAATGAAATACAATGAAAACAAAGAGTAATATATAAAATTTGTAAAAATATTTTATTGTCGTTGATGAAGAATAAAAAGTGGTATATACATTTGTAATAAACATATGTAAGAGTCCATGTGATAATAATTGGTATAGTAATAAATGATAGTTGTTATTAAATGCAAGTTGATAATAGAAAATTAATTGTATGTGTGAACATACGTTGTCATCCAGAGGAAGGCAAAAAAAAAACCGTATTAAGGTGAAAAAAGAATTCCTTCCTGACTCCAAGAATTGGCAATCGGAACAATCCCTGGATGAAAATCCGTGATATGTGTGTGTAAATGTAAAAGTAGTGTTGTAGTAAATGTAATTTGATGTGTGTAAGAATGCTAATAGTAAATGTTTATTGTAATGCTTGTTTATAAACCACATTTTTGGTAGATCCATTTGGAGCAAATATATATAAGTCATGGGATGAGCCTACTCTAGAACATGCGACATATAACTGTCCATGGGAGAAACATGGTGATTGTAAGTTGATTCCAGTGAACTTAATTGACTGTCCTTGTGATTTGTTGATGGTTATAGCAAATGCCAGTCTGATTGGGAATTGTAGGCGTTTGAAATTGAAGGGCATGTCAGTAGGAATGAGTGGAATGCGGGGTATGAAGACATCTTCTCCTGTGGCCTTTCCTGTTAATATAGTAGCTTCAATGAGGTTGGGCATTAATGTTTTGATGCAGAGTCTTGTTCCATTACAAAGGTTAGGTGTGTTGAGATTGCGAAGTAGCATGATGGGTGTTCCAATTTTAATTCGAAGGCGATGTGGTGGCATTCCAGGCGGCTCAAGTGAGTTAAGAAATTCAGTGGGATAGTTAACGGCTTCATCATTATCTACGACGGTATCTATGGACTTGTATTCTGTAATATTTCCTGGAATCATATCTTGTATTTGATGATTAATGTCATTAACGCAATTATTTTTTGCTGCAAGTATGGCTCGTTCACATAGCCATTGGTGATTGTTATAATTTTGTATGATGTTTGGATATACGTGATGTATGAGGTCTGTAAGTGATGTCATCATGTGTGCAAATTGTGTTGGAAAATCAATTTCTCCAGATAAGTTAGTAGGTAAAGTACCTTCACCAATTTGAAGAAGCTTGTTTGCAAAATCTTGAGTATTAGATTCTCCTAAAAGTTGTACTCGCATATTTGTAGTTAAAGGATAATGTTTAACATTGTGCCATAGATGAGAAGATTTAAGGCATGCATGAAGTTCATCTGCAGGTGTTGATCTTGGTATAACAGGAAGTGTTTGTCTGAAATCACCAGCTAAAAGTATTACAGCTCCTCCCATGATGTCTTGACAGTTACGTAAGTCCTTTAATGTTCTATCAAGGGCTTCAAGTGATTTTTTGTGAGCCATTGTACATTCATCCCACACAATAAGTTTGCAAGTTTGTAGTACACGTGCTTGTCCAGAATTTTTTGTTATATTACATGTTGGGTTTTCTTCATTGGCAATGTTTAGAGGTAATTTAAGAGCAGAGTGCACAGTTCTTCCTCCATCCATAAGAGTGGCTGCAATTCCAGATGATGCAATAGCAAGTGCTATGTTGTGTTCCATTCTAATTTCTGCAAGGAGTAAGTTGATGAGAAATGTTTTTCCTGTTCCCCCTGGAGCATCAAGGAAAAGAATGGCACCTTGTTCCTTTGTGATGTGAGACATAATGTTTTGGTATGTTTGTAATTGTTGTGGAATTAACATAGGTTTTTTTGATGCAACATAATTTTTAAGATGTATAATATTGTAGTTTCTCTCACGCATAATGTCTGAATTAAGTATATCGCGGTGGTGACGTTCAGGAGATTGTACTCCTAATTGAAGTAGTGTTTTGTTATTAATAGCTAGGCATTTATCTTCTAACAAAATGAGTACTTCGTTGTAAATTTCTGGAGAAAAATGTAAGTGTAGTGTTGGGTTGTCTGTTTGTGCTTTTGCCAGTATATCTTCACTCATGTAGTCTTTGTAGGTATCCCATAGAGTGTTAGGGTTGGATGGGTGGCAGGTGGTAATGATAATAGCAAAAAGGTTTCTTATTTTATTAGGTAAAGAATGTAAAACAGCTTCTGATAAAGTAGTATTCCAGTGTTGATCATCCTCTAGTAATCCAAGTTTTTGGCAAGCTTCGCGATAAGTTTGACAAAGGTGTCCATCCACAGTTTTGAGATGTGTAAAAGAAGTTGGTCCTGGAACATTATGAAGTAGCATTCTAAGAAAGAAGCATTCAGCGTTATTTGGATGAACTGTATATACACGACCCAATGCTTCACTTTGTACGGCGTCTTCTCCTGTAATACGTACTCCATGTTTCCTTTTGTTAAAAATTTTAGTAGATGAATTCCAAGTGTAATATTTAGGAATGTCAGGATATAGTAATGTCTTAGCAAAAGAGTCATTTTGACACAATTGAAAGAAGGCAGTTAAAGTTGTGTTTGGTGGTTGAGCTGCAAGTGAGTGAGCGTTATGAGGTGTGAAGTATACTCTTTGTCCATTTTCTAAATGAACTGTTAAGTGAACAACAGTTGGATGACGTTGGTGAATTGGAAAAGACAAAATCCTCCAAACGGCTTCATTACTACTAATATATCGTCCCAACTGATATAGTGAAATTTCATCTTTGATCTTGTCGTTAGTGATGCCAAAAATGGCCATGTCGCTTCCTTTGTTGACATACTTGCAAATGTATTTAATAGATTTAACAGAATTACAGTATTCTACATTAATGTGTGCGTTAAAAGTTTTAGAAAGTAGTGGAGAATATGGAACAATCCATTTGTTGTCGACTTGTATATTAGTGTTGTTTCGAAGATGTATTGTTGCTGTATATCCACCATCTGATGGAGCACGTCTTGTATTTAGTTGGAGGGGTGGATTTGGGGGGTTTGTAGAATTGTGAAAGCCGGTACTGTTGATGCCTGTAAAAAGAAGGAAAAAAGTTAATAAATGTGTGTTTGTAGATGTAAATGTGAATGTTAGTGTAATTGATAAATGTGTATTGTAAATTATGAAAAGTAAAAATGAGATGTAATAATGGTGTATATGTATGTAATGATTTAATAATGCTGTAATGTATGTAATAAAAAGTTTAATATGTGTAGTTATGATGTAAATTAAATTGTTTTAGAATGCAAAGATGAAACGTAATAACTTACCTTGTGTGAGTGTAATTTTTCCTGTGCTGTGTTGAAGTAGAAAAAATACTTTAGTTGTGACCTGTGAAAGTGTGTAAAAGAAAATAGTTATGTGGGTGTGGTGGTGGTAAAGGTGGGTGGGTGCTTTGTTGTTTGAAGAGTAATTGTGGAATAGGAAGGGTAGGGGTGTGAGGGAACATGAATGTTGTTTTGTTGGTTGTGTTTGGTGAAGAGAAAGTGTGTGTGTGTGTGTGTGTGTGTGTGTGTGTGAACGATGTGAGTGTGGTGGTGTTGAAAAATGTAGTGTGTGTATGTTGAAACAATATGTATTTTGTAGACGTGTGAAAGTGTGTAAAAAAGTGTTTGTATGGGGGTGTGTGTTAAAGGTGGTGTAATAGGAATTGTGGTTGAAGAGGAAGGTGGATGGGTGTGTGTAATATGTGTAGGTATGATGTAAATAAAATTGTTGTAGAATGCATACATGAAGATTAATAAGTTACCTTTTGTGAGTAAAACTTTTCCTGTGCTGTGTTTACGTAGAAAAATAGTATTTGTTGTGACCTGTGAAAGTGTGTAAAAGAAAATAGTTATGTGGGGGTGGTGGTGGTAAAGGTGGGTGGTGTAATAGGAAGGGTAGGGGTGTGATGGAAGAGGAATGTTGTTTGGATGGGTGTGTTGTGTGTGAAGGATGGCTGTGTGGTGGTGTGGGAAGAGGAAGTGTGTGTGGGTGGGTGTGTGTAAAGAGGAAGGGTGTGTGGGTGGGGGTGTGCTAAGAGAAAGGGTGGGTGGGGGTGTGGGAAGAGGAAGGGTGGGGGTATGGGAACAGGAAGGGTGGGTGGGGGTGTGGGAAGAGGAATGGTGTGTGGGTGGGGGTGTAGGAAGAGGAAGGGTGGGTGGGGGTGTGAAGAGGAAGGGTGGGTGGGGGTGTGTGAAGAGGAAGGGTGGGTGGGTGGGGGTGTGTGAAGAGGAAGGGTGGGTGGGGGGGTGTGAAGAGGAAGGGTGGGTGTGTGAAGAGGAAGGGTGGTTGGGTGGGGGTGTGGGAACATAAATGAAGAGTGGGTGGGTGGGTGGGTGGGAAGAGGAAGGGTGGGTGTGTGGTGGTGTGGGAACAGGAAGGGTGGGTGGGTGTGAATAGTAAGGGTGGGTGTGAAT
The DNA here is from genome assembly GCF_040206685.1 of Ascaphus truei. Taxonomy (NCBI): domain Eukaryota; kingdom Metazoa; phylum Chordata; class Amphibia; order Anura; family Ascaphidae; genus Ascaphus; species Ascaphus truei. Next base: position 4,412 of record NW_027453925.1, on the reverse strand, counting down.
AGTAAGGGTGGGTGGGTGGGGGGGGTGTGAAGAGCAAGGCTGGGTGGGTGGGGGTGTGTGAAGAGCAAGGGTGGGTGGGTGGGGGTGTGGGAAGAGTAAGGGTGGGTGTGTGGGGGTGTGGGAAGAGTAAGGGTGGGTGGGTGGGGGTGTGTGAAGAGTAAGGGTGGGTGGGTGGGGGGGTGTGAAGAGTAAGGGTGGGTGGGTGGGGGTGTGTGAAGAGTAAGGGTGGGTGGGTGGGGGTGTGTGAAGAGTAAGGGTGGGTGGGTGGGGGTGTGTGAAGAGTAAGGGTGGGTGGGTGGGGGTGTGTGAAGAGTAAGGGTGGGTGGGTGGGGGGGTGTGAAGAGTAAGGGTGGGTGGGTGGGGGGGTGTGAAGAGTAAGGGTGGGTGGGGGTGTGTGAAGAGTAAGGGTGGGTGGGTGGGGGTGTGTGAAGAGTAAGGGTGGGTGGGTGGGGGTGTGTGAAGAGTAAGGGTGGGTGGGTGGTGGTGTGTGAAGAGTAAGGGTGGGTGGGTGGTGGTGTGTGAAGAGTAAGGGTGGGTGGGTGGGGGTGTGTGAAGAGTAAGGGTGGGTGGGTGGGGGTGTGTGAAGAGTAAGGGTGGGTGGGTGGGGGTGTGTGAAGAGTAAGGGTGGGTGGGTGGGGGTGTGTGAAGAGTAAGGGTGGGTGGGTGGGGGTGTGTGAAGAGTAAGGGTGGGTGGGTGGGGGTGTGTGAAGAGTAAGGGTGGGTGGGTGTTGTGAAATAGCAGTAATGAACATTAAATATGATGTATTTGTATAAAAAGAATTTAAAATGAGCATTTAATAAAGAAATTTATTTTGCCACAAACAAAATTAACATTTTAAAATAAAACTTTCAAATAAAATTGTGCAGAAAGTTATGTGAGCGTAGAGCATCCAGAGATTGGCGTTCGGAGGGCATTGTTAGATGTGAAATGTTTGTAAAAATGTTTGTTAATAAAGTTAAAAATGTTGTCAGGAAAAAAAAAAAAATTTTTTTTTTTTGAAATGAGTTGTTGGTGAAAGTGGTGTGTGCGGAGCGCATCCAGAGATTGCCGTGCGGAGCGCATCCAGAGATTGGCGTGCGGAGCGCATCCAGAGATTGGCGTGCGGAGCGCATCCAGAGATTGGCGTGCGGAGCGCATCCAGAGATTGGCGTGCGGAGCGCATCCAGAGATTGGCGTGCGGAGCGCATCCAGAGATTGGCGTGCGGAGCGCATCCAGAGATTGGCGTGCGGAGCGCATCCAGAGATTGGCGTGCGGAGCGCATCCAGAGATTGGCGTGCGGAGCGCATCCAGAGATTGGCGTTCGGAGGGCATTGGAAGATTGAAATGTATGTAGTTGATGTGTGAATAATGTTGAATGTATGAATGTAATATGTGTGGCGATGTGTGAATGAATAAAACTTTATTAAAAATGAAAGTATGATATAGCGGCAAGGAAGAACTTATAAGAATGGATAAAAAAAAAAAATTTGCAAAGCGGGGGTAATGTAAATAAAAAGTATAATAGCGGCTATGAAAGAAATAAAAGAAAATATTATATAAATGGATAATAGTAAAAGACATTTAGTGTGTCGGGCATTTTATAAATGTAATTGACAGTGCGTAGGTGCACGCCATTGTAGAAAGTCTGAGCGCATGCAGAGATTGGCGTTCGGAGGTGATTGTTAGATGTAAAATGTTTGTATAAATGTTTGTTAATAAAGTTGTAAATGTTGGCAGAAAAAATAATGTTTTAAAAAAAAAAAGTGTATGCGGAGCGCATCCAGAGATTGGCGTTCGGAGGGCATCCAGAGATTGGCGTGCGGAGCGCATCCAGAGATTGGTGTGCGGAGCGCATCCAGAGATTGGCGTGCGGAGCGCATCCAGAGATTGGCGTGCGGAGCGCATCCAGAGATTGGCGTGCGGAGCGCATCCAGAGATTGGCGTGCGGAGCGCATCCAGAGATTGGCGTTCGGAGGGCATTGGAAGATTTAAATGTATGTAGTTGATGTGTGAATGATGTTGAATGTATTAATGTAATATGTGTGGCGATGTGTGAATGAAGCAAAGTTGATAAAAAGTGAAAGTATGATATAGCGGCTATGCCAAAAAATAAAGAAAAGAATAAATAATTATATAGCGGCTATGGAAAAAAAAAGGAGTAAATTATAAGAATCGATAAAAAAAATACATTTGGAAAAAAAAAGGAGTAAATTATAAGAATCGATAAAAAAAATACATTAGCAAAGCGGGGGTAATGTAAATAAAAAGAATTATATTGGCTATTAAATAAAGATAAAATAAAAGAAAATATGTTATAAATGGATAATAGGAAAAAAAAATTAGTGTGTCGGCCATTTTAAAAATTAAATTGACACTGCGTAGGTGCACGCCATTGTACAAAGAGATATAAATGTGAATAGATATAAATTAATTGTAATTGTAAGTGAGTAGTTTGAGAAGAAATTGAAGTTCATAGAGAGTAGGCGGTGAGCGGCGTCCATGTGTTTGTAGAGGCAAATCTTTGTATTTAGTACAGTAGTTGTAAAAGCAAAATTTTGGTAAATTAATGTAGTTGATGTGTGAATGATGTAGAATGTTAAGTGTGTCGGCCATTTTACAAATATAATTTACACTGCGTAGGTGCACGGCATTGTAGAAAGAGAAATACATTTTAATAGTACCAGAGTTTGTGGGGCATTAGTAAAAATGTAGAAAGAGTGCGGTGTGGGTGGCGGTTTATAGGGGTATTTGCACAGACATTGAAGTAGTAGGGCTACGGGCGGCCGGTGTAATGTGGGCGCGAGTTAATGGACGCGTGCGGGCGGTGTAATGTGCGCGGCGGCGGGCATATATGAGGTGGGCAGAGAGCGGGCGGTGTAACGGGCGCTGTAATATGAGCGCTTCGTTGCGGAGGGAGAATGAAGGTAATGGGCCGCTGTAATATGTGCGGTTTAGACGATTGTCGTTGCGGAGGGAGAGGCGCCCATATATGAGGTGGGCAGAGCGTTGCGGAGGGAGAATGAAGGTAATGGGCGATTGTGCGCGGCGGCGGGCATATATGAGGTGGGCAGAGAGCGGGCGGTGTAACGGGCGCTGTAATATGAGCGCTTCGTTGCGGAGGGAGAATGAAGGTAATGGGCCGCTGTAATATGTGCGGTTTAGACGATTGTCGTTGCGGAGGGAGAGGCGCCCATATATGAGGTGGGCAGAGCGTTGCGGAGGGAGAATGAAGGTAATGGGCGATTGTCGTTGCGGAGGGAGAATTGTAAATGTATAAGATGTGTGTAAGATGTGTGTAAGATGTGTGTGTGTGTGTGTGTGTGCACAGGGGTGACAGTAGGGGTGATTTGTGTGTCAGTGTGGGGGGTGAGTGACACTGAGTGTGTGTGGGGTGACAGTGTGTGTGTGTGTGTGTGTGTACAGTGTTCAGTGACACTGAGTCTGAGGGGGTGAGTGTGTGTACAGGGTTGTGTGTGAGAGGGGGTGTGTGAGTGTGGGGGGCGAGTGAGTGTGAGGGGTGTGAGTGTGGGGGGTTGTGTGTGAGTGTGAGGGGGTGACTGTGTGTACAGGGTTGTGTGTGAGTGTGGGGGGTTGTGTGTGAGTGTGGGGGGTGAGTGACACTGAGTGTGTGTGAGTGTGAGGGGGTGACTGTGTGTACAGGGTTGTGTGTGAGTGTGGGGGGCCAGTGAGTGTGAGGGGTGTGAGTGTGGGGGGTTGTGTGTGAGTGTGGGGGGTGAGAGTGTGGGGGGTTGGTGTGTGAGTGTGGGGGGTGAGAGTGTGACATGTCAACTTACCAAGGAGTCGTCAGAGGTTCTGGCCGTGTGGTGTGACTGCAAGTGTGTGAGAGTGAAGGAGGTGATGTCACAGTGGGGCGTACCTCTTGGGCAATGACAGTCACGGACCAATGAGATTCACCGCAGATAGCACTAACCTCACTAACCATTCGATTTTATATATTACTAGCTGAGAGACCCGGCGTTGCCCGGAATGTGAATCGATTTTTTTTTTTAATGTTGTTTAGTGGTGGTGTGGGAAGAAGGGTTTTTGGGTGGTTGTGTGTGAAGAGGAAGGGTGGGTGAGGGTGTGGGAAGAGGAAGGGTGGGTGTGTGGGTGGGTGGGAAGAGGAAGGGTGGGTGTGTGGGTGGGTGGGAAGAGGAAGGGTGGGTGTGTGGGTGGGTGGGAAGAGGAAGGGTGGGTGTGTGGGTGGGTGGGAAGAGGAAGGGTGGGTGGGAAGAGGAAGGGTGGGTGTGTGGGTGGGTGTGTGGGAAGAGGAAGGGTGTGTGGGTGGGAAGAGGAAGGGTGGGTGTGTGGGTGGGTGGGAAGAGGGTGGGTGTGTGGGTGGGTGGGAAGAGGAAGGGTGTGTGGGTGGGTGGGAAGAGGAAGGGTGTGTGGGTGGGTGGGAAGAGGAAGGGTGTGTGGGTGGGAAGAGGA